>NC_057361.1:24215058-24518089 GCF_016509475.1 Prionailurus bengalensis | reverse complement strand
AATTTGCATTAACAATCACGGAGGTGAGTTGTAATTGATCCCATCTACCAAAGTACTGTGCTTAACATTGCTAAATTAATAATTCACATAGTAGGAAGGTACACAAAGTAGTATGTAGTATGGAATGTAGTTACCATAATGTACTCCCAACAACTAAATTTCTACAAGGCTTTGGGACTTGGAGTTGCCCATATACATATCCTGCATCATGAAGGGTTTTATCAGCACAATCTAATACCATTGTCTATTTGTTTTTGTATGATTTCTAGTTATTTTTTATATGGCTGTTACCCTCAACAATAGGTCCCCTTCTTTAGATTTCTCCTTACTACCCTCCTATCTGATGCTGCCTCCCCCATTCCTCACCCATAAGTCTCCACAGTACTTAGCAAAATGCTGGACATTTGGTAGATGCTCTAATATATTTGTACTGTCTCAGTTAAAAGAATGACACAATATAAGCAGCAAATAGGTCTTGTAATGCAGCTTGTCTGTCAGTCCAACAGCAATGCCTATTTACACCAACCCACTGGAGCTTGGCAAACACGTCAAACAGCTGATGTGCTCAAGCAACCATTACATGACATGTTAGAGAAGCAGTGAGGGTAACAAAAGATGCTTTGAGGATGCCCTCAAATTTATCTTTCAATGCTACCATAGAACTTGGAAAGATCAGTTGCAACAAATAGTGTAAGCTATAGAAAGGAGAAATGGGGGTATGCATTTTCACTATTTGAAGCCCAAAAGTGTAAAGAAGGAAAACACACACACCAAGGAAACAACTGCTCACTGCTGCTATTGTATGTATGTCAAGAATTATCTTTACCAAATGGTGGCATATATTATGGTCAGATATCTAGTTATTTCAGCCACATCCCATGCACGCCCACCACTCACACATGCAAAAATATGTCCATCTCCCCATCATTTTCAATCATTACTTGTGAATTTCCCTATGTACCCCATCCAGGCTATTTTTAAAATATATGTACTGTGCATTAAAATTAAAATGAGAATATTATTTATATCTTCCTTGTTTTAAACCCCTACTTCCAGGCACGCTGACCTGGAGATTTAAGTGTATAAAATCAGTATATATCATGTCAAAATAGACCAGTATATTTTTCAAGTTCATTGAGTTAATTTTGATCTAAAAATTAAAATTTTAATAAGTCATGCATATCCCCATAAACTTATGTATTCTCCAACTTTAAAAAGATTGAGTTTTTAATTTTTCTTTTTTTAAGGCTATTAAAACAAAATTTATTTTGATCCAAGAAAAAAAAAGTAAAATTCTAAGGTGGTTATTTTTTCCAAAATAAATACATCTGCAATAGAACCGTATTTTCTCAGGCCAAAATTAGGACACATCTCTTGAAATGTAGGTAGATAACTCAGACTATCTGAAAATCAGGACAGTTAAAACATATCTAGGATAAATGGTGAGTGCACCTATTTTAACTCCAACAACGAAAAAAATTGATACATAAAATTTTCCTCCCTCAAAATATTTTGTTGGCACTAAGTCAATAAAAAGGGAACCATGATAGTTGTTTTCATCACCACAAAGTCTATCTCCATACCTGACAGATAATAAACATTTAATTTATATTGTTTCTTTGAGTGGAAGTGAGGGGAAAGGCGATTGTGGTTGTGTGTGTGTGAGAGAAAAAGAAAGTGGGGGAAGAGGGAGGGAGGGAGAGAGAGAAAGAATGAATATGAGAATGAGATTTTTGCCACAACACTAAAGAAATACCTTGGTCAATGGGAGGCACTTAAATGGTTTTCTTTTTCTTACTGAGCTCCATACTAATAAAGCAAATACAATCATTAGAAAAGAAGAATAAATGTGACTACAACAATAGGACATTAGTCAACTATTAGAAGCTAAATAAGCTTCTACTTAGTTTGAGGAGTAAAATATAATTTTAAGTAATTATTTAATTGAAGACAAACAACTACATTATGTGATTTCAAAACAAAATTCAAAGGACAATGGTTTGGTATACTATTAATCTAAGACAACGCACCTTCAATATACTGAAAGAAAACCCAGGCTTCTCTATTATGTCTCCCAGAAAACTCAAAATTCTTATTTGATTATACAGGCCCACGTAAAGATGCAGATTTGTCACAATTTCAACAACTGTGACCATACCCAGGGCTTTTGTAGTTTAAAACTGAAGTTAGAAGACAACTAAAATAAGTAACATCCATCCTTACAGCCAGTGTCATTCCTAGACAATTTGTGAAATAGGTACATTCATTTTTTCATTCATGTATTCCACACGGCAGATCTACAATGTCAAAGACACCTGCAAGTGTGGCGAAGATAACGATCACCAAGAGTCATGGATCATGCCCTCAAATACTCTACAATCCCAGTTTGTCATGTCCTACCTCACGTCTTCCTCTAGCATGGGCCCAGTGCTCAGCTCTCTCTGCCCCAGAAGGCAGTGATCAGGGAAAAGCCCTCTTATACTAAGATACATGCCACAGAATGTGCTATCCACACAGGGATTATTAGCCTTTCAAGAGAAGACCCTGGAAATGAGGAAGTAGAAGGCACAGAACCATGAATAATTTTTCAGAGGGGTGAAATGAAGTTGTCCAACTAGGACATTGGCATTAAGGGATTCCTATCTAGGGGGATGGCAAGAGTGGCAGTAGCTGTAACTGTTGCACAACCACTAGCAGGTAGGTTGTAAATATTTAAAGCATAACCCAGAGTCAGAAAATAGAAGTTAGGACGCCAAAGCCCCATTCCAGGATGAAAACTGGACAGAAGGCAGGTGAAAGTAGTGCCGAGCATCAGTGGTAGCCTCAGCTGTGCAAGACATGGGGACAAAGACGAACTGGAGTAGCCCATGCACCACCACTCCTACTAGGTGGTCATTAAATCTTTGTCAGAGCCAAACCTTTCCTCAAAAGACATCAGCTCCCTTCAGCTTTTATCTTTTCATTCACTCATTTAGCAGCTTTTAACTGAGTGATCAATAATCTCTCTCATGGTGACAAGATTCCTTTCATTTATCACATTTAGTATTCATATAAAAACATTATCATTTTATTTTTTTTTAACATTCCTTCCTTGCTTCACTAGATAAAACACATAGGAATGTCTCCGGTTTACAAAGTTCAATTATAAGGTCTGAGGGATAAATTCAGTATCATGAACATTTAAAAGTGTAATTTGTCTTTAGAACTCTTCTTAATACCATCATACCCATACAGCTACAAATGTTGATATTTAAGCCTGTGGAGATTATGCGCTGTGCAGGCACAAAACCACTACTGAATATAAATTATTTTCAGTAAGAAAAAAGGGCTGTAATTTTTCTTAGTTATAAGAGAACATGTCAGAAAACGAAAATAGAGAAAAGCTAATCAAATTGCTTACAATTCTCATCCTGAGAAAGGTGAATCAATTTAACACTATGCTCTGAATACTATAAAGCTCATTTAGGAAAACACTGGAAAATAAATAAATACCAATGCAGACCTACTGGTTTCAATCGTATTTCATATTAAATTGGCCAGGCAGAGCAAACATTTCAGTAACTCCAATGCTCCTTCTACTGAAAAAGGCCCACATGTTAAGAATCTGTAGGATGGCCCCAGATTCTGGTTTAGTAGTCTGGCGCACTAACTTATTGAAAGGAGAAGTTTTTAATTCCTCTGGCTAAAACAAATTTCTTGGCGGACCCAATGCATTAAGTTTCTATGGTTTGTTCTTGCAGATTCGCCTCTTGTTCAATAAATGTAGCCCAGACAGTGGTTTTGAATGATTATTACCCTGCTGGACTGGAAATTATTACACTGGACTGGAAATCCAGACTCCTTTGTCATCATAATTTCTTGGTAGACATCACAGACATTCAGGGGAAACTCTAATAATTTTAATGTAGCTCTTAAGTAACACATGAGCACTGGGCTACCAATTCAGTCTATGTTCACAACAGAAAGACTGTTAAGTACAAAATGTATTACTAATTACAACCAGTGTTTTGTTTTTGTTTTTTTTTTACTATTAAATATGCTTATGTTCTTCAGGCTAGCAAGTGTGTTGGAACGAATTTTAGAATTTTTGTTCAACTGAGATACCCAAGTATAACTAGGATACTCCATTTATCAGCTAGCAAATTGGTGGGGCCCCTGAGATTAAAATGCCATTAAAATTTAAAGGCATAACTTGAAATGACCATGTCCCTTTGTCCCTTTGATTGACCTGTGAATGCCTTTCTGGTTTTCAAAAGAGCCTTTCTGAAGGACTCGAGGAAAAAAGTAACTGTAATTCAGGAGCAACCGAGCCAGCTGTGAGCATTTCAAGAGGCCTGAGATTTAAACTGCAGGAAAATTATTACTTAATCAATGCTATTCATTAGGAGTTTTGACCACAGGTGTACTGTCTGCATTTACAGATATGAGCCTTGAAGTGTGCACATGGAAAAATACAACTTATAGTTTAGTTCTTCTCAGCATCACACCTTGGTATAATGATATGAATCATCTCAATCAACTTATCACTATTATTCCATGACTGGTCATCACATCAGAATTTCAACTCATCCTTTAGTGGGGTGTAATCTCTTTTTTAAGTTATCATATGGAGCTTTTTACTATAAGAAAATTATTTTTAGCATACAAAAGTTTGGGTTGAGGGCAATAAAGCTTGGGGAGTTTGTTTCCTCAAGTTTCTATTATTAGAGGGTAGTAGATCTGGGACTAGGATGCAGTCATTCTGATTACAACCCCTTTTCTGTTTTCTTTATACTGGGATGCTTCTTCTTGAGTACAAGGGACAATGTTGCTCTACTGTGAAAACTTTCAGGGTCCAAATAAACCCATAACCTACAATTACAGGGGCTGATTAGGGACGGAATCCTTTTTTTTTTTTTTTTTTTTTTTGCCCCCATATGACAGGTGAGGCTGTTTTTTGGTTTTTTTTCTTTTTAGCTTTAACTTTTGGCTAAAAAGCTGTTCTCCCAAATTTTTTAGCCTTAAGGAACCAAAGTCATTTTGGGCTACATTTCCTCAACTGCAACAGGCCATATATACTATGATTGTTTCTAATAAATTTCTAGGCCCACTTAATTTGGCAGAGACCTGGACCAAAGTAGCACTTAAGAGAGAGCTTGTTGAACGAATGACTCAGCATTTCGAATATCTGTATTTATCTACAACATAGATAAAATATGTTGGACAAAGTCCATCTTTGTTCAACATAATACAGGAGGGCAATTTTTATGAGTGTTTCCTGATTGTGAAGTATGTGTCAAGTACTTAAGTTTCTTCACTTAATCTTCTTAACCACTGTGAGAGAGAATTAGTATGATTATCTTCATTTTGTTAAAATGCAAAGCAGGCACAGAGAAGTTAAGTAACCAGATCACTGGTATAACACAAAAAAATTCAGCTCCAAGTCTGTTTTATGACAAATCTCATGACTGTACCAAGTTGTCTCTGGCCCTCAGTGTATGAAAACCTTGGTAGCTAGAGGATATCATAAAAGGCAATACGCAGTTTCCAAAGCAAGCATTTGCCAACAGAGACCCTCGACTAGGAGAAATAAGGCACCCCAAGAGCTGGATGGACATGGCTATTTGGAATCTAGGACTAGGAATTTATGACATTAAGTAGTCATTCAAGACACGTTCATTGGCTACAGCTATTACAACTCATACAAACCTGGGGGCACCAAACTGTTTAAGAAAGCAGTTAGTTTGGAGATGCAGCCTGGAATCCAGTAGTATTGCCAAGGAATGGCTATAAAGAACCCCCTTGAATAATTTCCATAACTGACTGCAAGCCATCCTAAATAAATATGCAATTTAAGTAAAAGAACAACTGAAAAGCAAGCAAGGCTTCAAGGAAAATTGCTTTTCTCCCAGATCCAAACAGCTCCCCAAGCAATGCCCACATCCAAAGAAACTCTAAGGCTGTCACTGTTTAAGGTTGAGGTCAGAATATCAATTACCAGGAGAGAAAGGGTCAAATATGCAGTCATCAAAAAGATGCTCAGATTCGGACATATGGGAGAACCAGATAGGGATAGAGTCACTAGCATGGGGAAAACAAAGACTTGTTGTCAGTAAAAAGACCAAAGTACATTTACTAGGATTAGGGCACAAGAGCCGAGTCAAGCAAGCAGCTGTGGATGTGGACCTAAACAAAAGACACTGATGAGTCAACGTAGCCCTCCAAAGTTGTCTGTGCTCTATTAGTTTTCTTTCACATTAAGTTTTTAGTTTAGAGTTGCAGTACAAACCCATGATACATGAAATCTATACTTAAGATTCAGGCAGACCCAGTTTGTGACCTATTTTACAAAGATTATTTTACAGGGTAACAATACTGTAAATCTAGGTAAGAAGCTAATTAGTCACCATAACTATCTCGGGTAGTAGGCACTGTATATTTCCCAAATGTGTATTTTTAAAAGTTAATTCAGTAGACATCAGAGCTCAAGAATGATTCCATTCACTTGCTTGGAATTAAAATAAATCATGACCATCTTGAAAAAAGTTACACATTTCTTCAACAGAAATCGTTTTCTTCAGTGAATTTAAAACTATGCCTAAAAGAAAACTAGAATCAACATGTCCTTAAAAGTAATAAGTATCTTTATACTACAATAAAACTGTCTTATTCAAGATGCAAATTGTTAACATACAGCACACTTAGAAACTACTGCTAGATAAATAACTAGCAGTGGTAAAATTTAGCCCCCAATACATGGTGGGATTAAATCTACTTTTTTTTTTAAAGGCATCTGGCTGAACACAGTCACAAACTTATCCAGCAAGATCATTAGCAATTAGTTCATTGTGGTTATGTAGCAAAGAAAGCCAGGTGATAGCAAAAATAAATCAGAATCACCTGCTTGATTGAAAGTTCTCACAACAGCTGACTACTTTTTTTTTTAATGTTGATTTATTTTTGAGAGAGAGAGCGCGCGCGAGCACGAGTGGGGCTAGAGCAGAGAGAGGGGGAGGCACAGATTCTGAAACAGGTTCCAGTTTTGAGCCGTCAGCACAGAGCTCCCCGCTGGGCTGGAACTCATGGACCCTGAGATCATGACCTGTGCTGAAGTCAGATGCTCAACCAACTGAGCCACCCAGGGGCTCCTCAACTGGCTACCTTTTTAAACCTAAAGCAAAAGGACCAAAAGAAGTAACTGAAGATTCAAATTAGAAAGGTTTTACAGGTGCGTGTATTCATTCACACTTGAATCTTAGTAACCTTAATAGGGTCCTAACTACAGAATAGATTTCGTTTGTAAAACAATAGATTTCATTTTAAAACTACCCACTAATAAACTTTCTTTTGTACTTTGGAAGGAATTGATTAATTACCTTCTTAAACATCCAATTCATCTCTCTTCTTTGCCGCGTTTTCTTCTTAGGTCTCCTCTTTCACATGCTCATAAGATCCAAGAGAAGCTCTTGACCACCAGCTTCCCCAAAAACATTAGATTAAGCAGAATGTTAAATTCTTTCCATTATCCCCATTCGCAAATAGGTAGGGTCTACTCTTTTCTTTTTAGCAAGTTCAAAATCCACACAGGAAATGACTGGACAATTGGAGGCAATTTTACAGAACTTTTCACGGGATTTCCTGGTGTGCCATAAAGACAGCATTTCTTAATGTCCTAAAGCCACCCTTAGTGCAGGAACCCAGGCTCACACCAAGTCGAACCCTTGCTCCTTCTCTCCCTCTCACGGAGCTCCACCAGGGACTGGACGAAGTCTGCAACCCTGTCAGCCTGGGCCTGCGCAGGCGAGTTTAAGTCTGCGCGGGGAAAGTGTGAGCCTGCGCAGTGAGCAAGGGCTCTAGCGGCGAGCTTGGGCGATAGTGCGATAGTGCCGCAAACACCAGAGACCAAGTGTTGTTCTCCCCAGCAGACAGCGCTGGCGCGGGGGGGGGGGGGGGGGGGGTTGTCTCTCATTTTTCACATTCCCTCCCAATTCCATGATATTTGGGAGTGTGGAAATAATCTTATTATTCACTAACCTCAGGAAATGTACTTTTTCAAATAATCTTGGTTGCTTATAAAGTATCACTCATAAGTTGTGTTGCCAGGTTTAGTAAATGATACAGGAATGCCAGTGTCATTAATATTTCAGTAATCAAAGAATAATTTGTTTAGCATAAACACACTCTATGAAACATTTGAGGCATACTTACACGAAAAATTTTTCCTTGTTTTTCATCTGGGCATCCTGCATTTTATCTGGCAAGGCTACTTATCAAGTTAAAGGTCTTGTTAAAAAGTATAGCAATCACACCCCAAAAATTTTGCTTGTGAACAGTGACTCCCGGTCTTGGCTGACCATATTGCCTTTCAGTCTCAGTGGTCTGTCAGTTAGTTTTGCCCAGCCACAAGACTGCATTTGTAGTACAGACTTGTGCAGTGAAATAATATGTGTGCTTTACCAGAGTACATGCATTCTTAAGAATTTTTTCTAATAAATGTTTAACTGTGTCTTGTTTAAGGAATCCAACACACTTTGTCCCCAAGTTAAATGTCTCCCTCTAAAAATCAAATGGATTTCATTTTTTCTCATTGCCAAGTAGTATTCCACAGCAACGTGGGTGGAACTGGAGGGTATTACAGTAAGTGAAATAAGTCAGGCAGAGAAAGACAGATACCATATGTTTTCACTCATATGTGGATCCTGAGAAACTTAACAGAAGACCATGGGGGAGGGGAAAGGGGGAAAATTACTGGGAGGGGAGGGAGGCAAACCATAAGAGACTCTTAAAGACTGAGAACAAACTGAGGGTTGACGGGGGTGGGGGAGAGGGGAAAGTGGGTGATGGGCATGGAGGAGCAGACTTGTTGGGATGAGCACTGGGTGTTCTATGGAAACCAATTTGACAATAAATTATATTTTTTAAAAAAGCATATGGAAATAGGTGTGGATGTATTTATGCCATATGGCTTTATCTACTCAGAAGACCTGATTTAGAGTATAGCAAGTGGCCTGTATCTGGGCTCTTCCCTTCTACACGGGGGGGCCCCTGGGAGTTGCCTAGTTCACCCTGCAGTAGCTACAACTCTGTGTCATGGCAATAAGCCCACCAAGTACAGTTCTCTGGGTTCTGAGCAAAAGTTAATCTTCCTGATTCACTACTGAATCAGGGCAGAGTACAGCTTACAGATGATGAACATGTGGGGAGAAAAAGGTTATGAGGTGGGGACAATACACAGTCTTGGATGAACTCCACAGAAAAGGGTAGAAAAACCAAGGAAAGACGAACAGTACCATTGGTGACACTTAAAAGTTTAAGCCTCCGGAATGACTGGACAAAGCTAGCAATATAGAATCACCTTGGGGGAGATCAAAAAGGAAATTCAGTAGAGCTAAAATATTCATGCAATCACTTGTCATCAATGCAAGCCAAGGATGGTTAGATAGAAATAGCCCCCTGCAGATATTTTTTGAAAGCCACTCCCAATAAAATCTTATTCTTTGAATTGACAATGCAGTTTTTATGCTTATCATATTTTTCCGAAATCATGGAATTCACATAGATATAAATATAGAAATTAAAAGTGTTTTCCTTCATATTCAAAAATTCTGAAAAGATACATTCTCAGATCAATGACAGTTCAGCTGAAAGCACAAGTGAATTTGCAGGGGGACAGTTAAAATGTAAAATTCAAGGTGTTCCCTGTGGATTTATAGTTTTGTTTGAAAAGTTAGTTACATTTCAAGGAATTTGATTTGTTGTCTTCTATTGGTATAGAAGAAACAGGAAAGACAACTATAATTATGCATACTTTGCAATGACTAGGCATTTAATATGCAATAAGATATTTGCTAGAGAAGTATGTCTATGGTTAGAACAGAAAACAGGCTCCAGGGTTATGTCAAGCTGCAAAATGATATGTATGCGAATGAATTCTTAGGCTCATTAATCATTTTTATACTTGAAGTGCTAAACTGCTAATGTTACACTGAGAGTGAAAATGAAGTAATTAAGGAGTTTAATAGCTACAGTCTTTTGAGGAGAAAACAAGTTGATAACACTTCTTTTAATACGTTACATAAATTGGATGTTTTGTTAAACTACAAAAACCAGGTTCATCTATTGTGCAGCTTTAAATGGCACAAATCATTTGATTATGTTTGTATATGAGGTCAATAGATGGCTACGTAAAGGCAAGGCAGTTCACTAAACTATCACATTTATAAGAAGAAGTCTGTGTTACCAAGAGCACAAAAACACCTATCAGCCTCTCACCTTTTTCCCTTTTGATGTTCTAAAGCACTATTTCTCACATTATCTGTGGTGAAGGGCCAGTTTTTGTTCCTTTGTTCCCAACTCATCACAGATAAATTCTTTTGTAGGATACAATACCAATTACTTGAAAAATGAAACAAAATGGCATACAAAATACTAGCCTGTTTTTAAATTACTGGATTCAATGGACATAACAGTAATCAGTCACATTTCTATAAAAATGTCTAACCTCAATTACTCCACAGACCGGAAACAGTGTGAACACTCACAGCAGCTCACGCTGAGATGAACTACTCTAAAAGCAGAAGTCTGGGGGGCAATGGTTTGGTTATCCACCGACACCAGTTTACATAAGGGCTGCATGCTCAGGTCATCTACAGGCCAGGGATGCCAGTGAGGAGCTACTACTCCAAGTTAGCCTCCTGCTGCCTTTACCAAGGTTTATGAATTTGTCTAGGTAAGGGTAAGAATAGCACTCATGGTTAAGTATCTCTTGTTCCTTTCATAGGAATTTGCTTCTTTCTTCCTTAGTAACTCTAAATACATTTTCCCCCATTCGTTCCCCCTTCCTTTTTTTCCCTTATTGCTTCTTCCCATTTTATGAGTGTTTCCATGCAGTTCAAAAACCTTGACCTTGTAGATGGGTAGAACTGGGTTTGAACTGACACTGCTGCATTCTGAGTATGAGAAGGCAGTCCAGGGACTCAATCCTGCTAAGTCAGGGTTTCTCGTCTGTAAAATGGCAACAATATTACCCTTCACAGAGTAGAAATGGCATTCTAAAATTAGATAAAAGGAAATAACATGTAATCATCAAATGCTGCTCACTTCTTCAATCCCTTTTTTTCCCATTTATTTCTTTTTTCTCTTTCTTTTTTATTTTGGCGGTGAGGGAGAAATGTCTAAGAGAAAAAGCTATATTGGTATATGTTCAAGTTAATGTATTAGCAGTTATACTTGCACCTTATAAATAGGACTCTGCTCAGAAAATTAAATAAACCCAGTCAATCAACCAACAAATCAGATAAGCAAACAACAGACATCACTCGGCCTTTTTTCCTTTCTCAGCTATCAGTACTCTCTCCACAATGGCCAAAGCCAGAATCTTGGAAGCCAGACTCACACCTATCCCAATTCCAAATGTCACCAACCTCATAAATTATCTGCCCCCCCCCAATGATTTTCACATCCGTTTCTATACTTTGCCAGTGCTTCAGTTCTTTTCTGAGGTTTTGAAATTGATACTCCTATATATTTTCTCAAACCCGTCTAGTCAGTCATCTTCAACGCTGCTATCAGGAGGCTCTTTCTAAAATAAAATCTTCCTTATAAGTAAATCAAATAAAGTAAATAAAATAAAATAAAATAAAATAAAATCCCCCTCAAATCAATCTCCTGCTTGAAACCTTCCACAGAGGCTCTTTTACTATATGACCTATGGAGAAAAATTCAGAAGCCTGAAAGTTTAGAAGCTGTCACAGTTCTTAAATAGTTAAACTCTTGAAAAATTAGTTGGTAAATAACAGTTCCCCTAGACCCAAGCCCAAGGCACCTCTCTGTGACCCTGCCATCATCTAGCATCTTAACAGTTGATTCGTGGTAAAGGAAAGGACCTTCCACTCTCCAATAGAGCTGTCCTGATAGGTGGTATCCCAGCCTTACCAGATGGAAAATATTTTGAATATCTCTCCTGCTTACAAGTCCTGCACTGTCTAGTCTTGGACTACTTTTCCCTTTTCCAAGCAGGAAAAGTAGTGTACATATGGTCCCTTCCCTGTTTTTTGAACACATGCTGCACTAAGGCAGGGACAAGCATGCAGCACAATTTGACTCTAACATGAAACACATTTGAAGAGAAGGTCAGGCTTGCCATTTACCACACTCAGAAAGGGCAGAGGTATAGCGGATAACAACCTTAAGGAATATAGAATGTTCCTTGATCATCAGAAAGGCTTATTCTGATATATCTAATGGATATCACGTGTAAATTGGTTTTCCTTATTATCAACTCATGTTCTATTTTGCATATTAACATTTTTATTAATTATATTTCCATGGTAGAAATAATCGTACATTTTATTTTCCATCTCCTGAAGCTAGAGTTTTTCCATGTAAACACAGAATACTATAATTATAAAAACCTAGCCCATTTAAAAGATTTTTCACTGTGATTAATTTAGTATAAAATATATCACTAAGGCTTCTCAGTGATCCATTTAATTTCAAGATTACTTAGTATAACAAATCCCCACCAAGCAAAAATATTTGGAATCAAACTTGACCTCAATCAATTAATAAATTTTTCAGCATTTACTTGTTAATGTGCACGTATATGAACTTTTATTAGCTGGATGTTGTTACAGATGCTAATTTTCCATTTTCTTTTTAATGGCTCAGTAGTAACCCTCAACTAAATTTTACTTTCATGCATCAATTGCATATTAATCTTGAACACATGTATGGCACTCTATGGAATTAGATAGACTTTGTTAAAGAAATGCTAGTATTTATAATTTTGTTTTAAAGACAAACTTGCCATCCTCAATTGGATTTTATTTTTATACATCAATTCCATATTTGACTTGAAATCTAGATGGCTGGTTTTCCTGTAAGAAAGAAGCAGACTTAAACACAGGAAACCTAAACCAGACTAGACTTGGAGCCGAGTATAAATCATAGCACCTTTTTTGGTAATATAGAACATTTTAGAATGGAAAGAGGCCAAGGTGTACATTTAGGTCTGGCCCATCTTTGAGTTATAAATATTATTATAGCCTACTCTGCTTTCTCCCCAACCTCTTCTTGCCAAAACTATTTTTACATTAGACTTGTAATACTTTCTTCTTTTGCTGGCCTTGCTGACTTATTCTATGTTATCCGTCCCCAGTGTGATGAATCTCTTTATATTTCTTTGTGACTTTTCTTTGATAGAAGCTGGTGGTGTCTGCTGGCAGTTGACATTTGTTCAAATAGTTAGGATCACCCATCACATCTATTACCTAAGAACTGTGCCGATAGGAAATAATCCCCTCTTAATCTCTTCATTCTCAAAGCACATAGTTTTGAAATTTCCTTTTTCTTCTGTATAACAATGCTCTGGAATATACACGCTTCTAGTCACTTAATGGCCTGTCATTCCTTAAATAACAAATTTATAACAAAATAATTTGAATTTGAGTATTCCACATCTAATGTTTCATATCTTAGTTCACCCTTTATTTCTTTCATCTAACATAAATCTTGGCTTTTCTATTTCAAGGAAAAATCACAAGGTCTTTGGGAATAAAGCCCCAATCTTATGTAAAGTACTTACTATTTAATGACTATTTTTTAGAGGATTAGGGGACGAAAATGCATAGAAAATAGCTGTTAACTCCATTATAAAACCAGAACACTAGTAGATTTTTTAAAAGAAACCATAAATATCTAAATGCACTAGAGTTCATTATTTATCCTGGGCATGACGTGAGAAAACAGAAAAACTACATCAACTGAACTTAGTTGCAACCTCATAGTCCCCACCACACATTTGTACACACATGCACGTAAACAAATAACTGTTCTTACTCTGCTTTGTAATAGAAGAGTTCTCACAGATGAGGAGTTACAGAGTGGTTTTCCCTCCTACAGGTATGAAAAACCCAAACAAAAACAATGCCGGTAGGAATGTTTCCCCTCTTTCCCATCTCTCCATCATCTAAAAACTCAGAACACTGGTCCTCAAAATAATTTTTTTTGCTCTGTTTGTTTGCTTCTAGGCAGATTCTTCAGCACCACCAAGGAGGCCCTAGAATCTTCATTTTATTTATTTTTTTTAATTTTTTTTTCAACGTTTATTTATTTTTGGGACAGAGAGAGACAGAGCATGAACGGGGGAGGGGCAGAGAGAGAGGGAGACACAGAATCGGAAAGAGGCTCCAGGCTCTGAGCCATCAGCCCAGAGCCCGACGCGGGGCTCGAACTCCCGGACCGAGAGATCGTGACCTGGCTGAAGTCGGACGCTTAACCGACTGCGCCACCCAGGTGCCCCTAGAATCTTCATTTTAAACAAATCACCCCAGATAATTCTGACCTGAAGTACAATGATTAATCTCTTCATTTTTTTCTACCAGTTTTTTTTTTCCCTTCTTTGGTTACTAAATAGTTACATCATTTGCTAATACCTTAAAATATCTTCACAAAGTCATATTGTAAGATAGGTAATCACATTTTAAGAAAATGTACTTAAAATTAATTGAGGAAAGTGAGATAAATTTGGGAAACATAGAAATTTATTCATTCAACAAACATTTCTGGGGCATCTATTAAGTGTCAGGTACTTAGCTCAGTGCTAGACATACAAAAATACAAAGAAATACTTTTATTATCCAAGAAACTTACAGAGTCTTGCAAAAGACAGACTTGAAATGGATAAATTCAAACATAATATTCTTGACTCTAACACAAATTTAGACAAATATCTTTTGGCCTAGTATATGAGAGACAGATAACTTTTGCTTCCCCAAACCTTATTCCTATGGATTCTCTTCCCCAGAGTGCCAGAAATTATAAAATGTCCAGTGAGCCTCTCACCCACATGAAAACATTTGTGAAAAACAACCTTCATCTTCTAGTTCAAGGTGACTCATGACCCTGAACTCCAATTTCTTAGGTCTCTTAGATGAGTTTATTCTACTCTTACTTGTATCCACAAAGTTCTATCTCAAGCAAGGACATGATTGGAGTAGTGGTATTTAGAAGCGCATCAAAATTGTAGCTTTCAAATTTCCAAATGCCCTAATACATCAAGCTAGAATTCTTGGCCTTTTTCATGCCCCAACAAGGGTCAGGCAATTGATATTTATAAACATGTGACTACTTTATTAAATACAAAAGTCCTTGAAATTTGCATGTAAAATACATAAGTGTCCATGTGTTTAATGCTTCTTTAATCAGGTTCCCTTAGAACCTCATTTTGGAAAGATAGTTAAGTCCTTTATACTAGGAATCTCTTTTCTTCCCCCTCTGTTTACTTTCTTCTGTTCTCAGCCTATCTGCTTAAATGTTCCAGGATAATTTGAGGAAGAAATAATGTAGGCCAAGGTAAAAAATCAGAATGTCACTGGAGTCAGAAAAAATGGGGGAGGAGGGGAATGGCAAAAGTGAAAATTCAAAATCTGTCTTTGTTACAGTAAAGAATAATTAAGTGAAAACATCTTCCACTATGAACCACTAATAATTAATTTCTGTCTTTAGAAAGTACATAGATTCAAATGTACAAATATTATACATCTAATATCACCCATGCATTTAACAAGTATTTATTGAACATCTACTACATGCCAAGCCCTATGCAATAGGCTAAGGATGTAATGATAGCAAAGACGGACATAGTTATCTGTCCTCGTGGAACTTATAGTCTGATAAGGATGGAAGACTTCAATAAATAAATTTAAAATTGCAATTGTGCCAAATGATAGATACACAACACTTTAAATGTAGGGAGATTTGACCTATTTGGAGAGTTCATGGAAGGCCTCTGAGATGGAATATGAAACACGAATAGGAAATAATTAGGCAAAGAAGAAATGTTAGAACAGCCCAGGCAGAGGGCAAAGGCTGTGATGGGGCTGGATGTGACAAGGATAGCGAAAGAAAAAAAAAATGCTGATGAGTCTGGAATTCAGAGAGGGGTGAGTCATACAAGTTGAATCTGGAGAATGCGTGAGGGCTGAACCACTGGGATAGGCACTAAGAATGTAAGTGAAAAAGGTGAACAGTACATGGTTCCTGACCTCCGGAACTAAAAAGGAGAGAGCCAATCTCCAATGGAAATACAAATTCATTAGGTACCTTGGCATGACTGGTGGCAGCAAAATGGTGCAGTGTAATCAGAAGAGGAGCAGAGAGGACCCTGCCTGCATGGACAGTGTCTGACTTGGATGCTGGAGGATGACAACTATAAGGGAGGAAGGGAAAGCAACAGCAAGAGTCTGAGCTGGAGGGCAGAAAATGCTTGACATCAGAAGCAACTCGATTACTAACTAGCTTAACATCTTATCCTGCAAGTTGCTGTTTTAAATTCTTAATTTTTTCCCCTCTTTTTAACAAAACCCTAATTCTACATCATGGCCATGTGTTTCAAAGAAATATGGAAGTTTTTACATCATTCAATATTAATCTATGCTAGGCTTATATCTGGCCTTCATCTTCAAACGCTCTTTGTTTTCAATTTGCTTTTTAGTAATTTTTCTTTTTCTCTAGAAGTGTTCAGCAGTCACTGGGCCTCCGGATGCATTCATCCCAATGAAATTCACTGAATTTTAAAGTTCTGTTTTTTTTTTTCATTTCCTTTCATATATAAAATATGCATATGACTTTGCTGCTCAGGAAGAATAATTAAGGTCTCTGGTTGAGTTAACTCCTTCACATGGGGGCTAATTGAGTATCTGCATCCCTCAATTCATGTTACAAATGAAACATACAGTGTTAGCGTTTCATTAATTTGTCAGTTTCCATTAGAACTTTTGTTTTCAAACCTCTGCTTATAATATATGCTGTATTTAACAGAAAAGAATATTTTTAGTGATCTGCTACCATCACAGATGATAGGAAGGATTTATTATTTGTTTGGTGTTCTTTTTGCTGGTGAGAGCCTCAAAAGACTCTTTTTTCAGAGCTTAGATAGAATAGGAGATGCCATACCAAGAAATGTTAGCATGCTTTGTCAATGTTATTCCAGGATCAATTTTTGGCCATGTTTGTTCTTTTCCTTTATAATGTTGATAGCATTATACTATGGTACACCAAAGTTCCTTGCTGTTAAGTATTTTTACCACCTGAACTTTTCTTACAGGAAATATGATTCCCTAGTTTCACCTGCTATTCCTTTTCAAGGATTTCTTATATAAGAGTGTATGTCAGGTTAATTTATCTGGCTTCATTTCATGTAGACCAAGGTCATGAGTTTAATTTCTTCAGAGGCAGCTCAGTGTTTTAAAAGGGAACTAAATTTGGTCCCAAACAGACCTGATTTTCCATCACAACCCTTCCACCCCCATCCTTAACCTATACCACCCCTTTCTCAGGTCACAGGAGAAAGAATGCCCTATTCTGTCTGGACCCAAGACTCATCCAAGTTAGCTTTACTCCAAAACACAGTTCTCTCCATAAAACCCTAAAAACTAAGATTTAGACAATATTATTGGTTTACTTGTGCTTCATTCTGGGTCAAGTTAAGGTATTTAGACCAATTTCTTAATTTCTATGAGCCTCAGTTGCTCATCTTTAAAGATTTATTTTAAAAAGCTTCTCACAGGGTACTTGTGACTCCTAAGTATGTCAAGCACCAAGTGCAGTGTCTGACACTGAGTAATTGCTGAACAAATGTTAACACTTTCCTTCCCTGTGCTTGATTTTTTTTTCATCTATGGAACAGATAGATTGGTAAATCATATATTGCTGGCATAATGTTGGCAAGAATCAATCAAGTTCCATTCAGAATTGTCCTACTCCCCCATATATCCCAAATAGCTTTTGTATCGCAAGTATATTATTACCTATGAGTCAAAATTTTAAAAATATATGTGTATTTGAAATGATTTATGGGTATTTAAAGCTAAACATTTAATCTGCCCCATAAGCTTAAATGACTATAATAAAAGACATTGGCGGGTTTTTTTTTTTACTTGAAATATCTTATAAATGAAGACAATAACAGCTACCTTGTACATTTATTGCCAAAAATATATGGGTTAATAAATATAGAGCATTTAGTACAGTGTAGTGCGCAAAATTAAGTCCTCAATAACAGGTAATGATTCTTATTCCTTTTAAAAGGGGCTTTTAGTTTATTTATTTAGGAAATACACCAAATTATAGAGTGTGGTAACAGTTAACAAAAAAGAGAAAGAGAGAAAGAGATCACAAGCACAGAAGTGAGACATCTAGAGGGAAATGGAGAGTGAGAGAGAAGAAAGTTTCCATTTTACCTAGCTGGAACAGGAACTATTCACCCCTGCCTTTGCCCCATACTAGCCACACAACCTTGCTCAAGTCACCCTCTGAGCCTCAGTTCTTCCCCTTAACTCCTAGGATGATTCATTTCAGCATTCAACAAATGTTTACTGAACACAGACCACAAGCCAGACACAATGAACTTTGCTATAATGGCAGATATAAAAGTGATCTGTACATTATAAAACACCATCCAAACAAATGCAGCTTCCTATGTTTTGGTGACTGGCTATAAAATGGGCTAACATTTTAGCTGCCTGACAAAGGAGTTTGGATTTAATGCTCTGATTATCAAGATGCCATTCCTGTGAAGACTCATGACACTGAAACACATGTCTTCACTTAGTGCCTAGCGCAGGACCAGGCATAGAAGTGTGCTCAGGTGGATGGAAGATAATTGATGGGTTGCTATTATCAGTTTCCTTCATTTTTATACACTTACTAAATCCCAGGTCATGCAGAGAACCCCATGCTCATCCAGCAATGCCAGAGCACAGCCATTTATCTACACATCCGCACATTAAAGCCTGCTTTCTAAGATACAAAGACTTTGGTGGTAAAAATGGAGTTACAAAAGGCAGTCTGACCCATAGAAGGCTTCATAGAAAAGAAAGTGCACTTAAAGTATGTTCCAATCTTCATTGTGCTATATTGGACAAATATTTTATGCTGTATTGAAAAAAGGTATCTGGATCAAACTTCCTTGAGCTGAGATAAAATACAACCGTAGAAACTCATGCGACACAATTAGGTTGGCACAAGCGAAAACATCGGCTCTCCTTGTTTTTATTGTCCTCCTTTACTAAGTGTGATATACTTCATACTCAGGACTAATTTATTAAGTTGGTCTTCTATCCGGAACAAAATTCCATTCAAGTTAGTCTTACTTTAAAATACAGTCCCTCTCCCTTCTCACTGTGAACCGCTAATCCCCAGATTCAGCCAGTGTGGGGAGTCAACATATATTTTATTCTCTGTTTTTCTTTTCTGTACTGAAGGAAATTCATGTCATAGTTAGGCAGCTCTTTCACAAAGGCTGAACCTTGTTACTGATATATACATACTATCAATTCCTTGGTAAAAAAAAAAAGTCTTTTATTTTCACATTTACTTGCCCCCCAGAATATAGCATGACACTATTCTCAGAGATTCATTAACGGGACCTTCCTTTAACAATAAGATGATTGTGGTACTCCCTCACCATTGCCCTTTAGGTGGAACATAATTAGCACTCCATCAAAAACCACATTAAAGAATACAAATACTAGTTGGCTTCCAGATCAGACTTCTGAAAAGAATTGAATCATACAGTATAAATAAAATGCTAATTTATTATTGATGGCATGGGGGAAATGCACGTACGGAGAGGGTTGGTTGCTTTCCAATTCAAAATATTTGATTAGATCTACCCTCTCTTCATCTTTTGAAATAAAGGTGCCTACAAAGAGGTTGGGCAGGACATTCTCCAATTCACTCTGTGTGTGCTATGGGAGTTAAGAAATAAAGAAATCCTGCTCCTATCCCCAAAAGTTTCACATCCTGGAGGTAAGTATAGAGCATGTCACAAGAGGAGTATCCCCGCCCTCACCCCTTAATCACCACCTTTAGAAGTTACCATATCTGAAAAGCTATGGTTCCCCAGATTTAAGAACCCGGATTTTAAGGGGAAAAATCATGATTTGAGAGGCTGGAAGCACTCCCACTGATAAAGTATTTTGAAGCCTTAAAATGGAACAGCTGTAAACATCCTTTTGGTCAGACATAGGAACCCAAGGTACAAATCATTTGACAGCTGATGCACCAGAAGGGAATGTTAGCAAATGCCCTTCTCTGGGAATTTTAAAGACCATGATAAACCAAATCCTTCCAAGGATGTTTGAAATGCAATTCTCTCCAGAAGAAGTAGGAGAGATTAGATGTCATCTCAAGCTTCCTCATAACCCTGTAACTGTCATGCTAAAAATACAGGAAGGAAAAACAAAAACAGAGAGGGAGGCAAACCGTAAGAGATTCTTAAATACAGAGAAAAAACCGAGGGTCGCTGGAGGGAGGTGGGTTGGGGGGATGGCTAAATGGATGATGGACATTAAGGAGGGTACTTGCTGGGATGAGCCCTGGGTATTAGATATAAGTGAAGAATCACTGGTTTCTTCCCCTAAAACCAATACTACACGGTATGTTAACTAACTTGAATTTAAATAAATAAATTAAAAATAAAATACTTATAGTACAGAGGAACCATGCTATTATATGTAACCCAGTTTAAATACGATTGAAAAAAGAGATGTTAAACACAATAGAAAGTAGAAAATACCAAACACCATTTAGAATGAACGTGAGGGCAGATAACAAGACATGGATTAGTTGAGTAGTATATGTTCTCAAATGAGAAGTATTTTTATAACCAAAAATAAAGGGATTTCATAACACAATGAGAGTCCTGGCTTGATTCAGTTTGCTTTCAGTGGGCTCTTACACAGCTGACTGATTCCACAAAGATGAACAAAAATCACACGCTGGTGGTAAAAAGAGATCTTAGTGATCACCTAGGTAAGAAGTCAGCAAACTTTCCCTGTCAAGGGCCATAAAGTAAACATTTTAGGCTTTGTGGACCACACACTCATTGTGGCCAATACTCAGCTCTGCTGTTGAAACACAGAAGCAGCCATAGATAATACCATAAACAAATGGGGGATGACTGTGTTCCAATAACACTTTATTTATGGACATTGAAATTGGACTTTCATATAATTTTCATACAAGATAATAAAACAAAAATTACAAGATATTTTTTAACCATTAGAAATATCAAAACCAGTGTGCCTGGGTGGCTCAGTCGGTTAAACATCTGACTCTTGACTTTGGCTCAGGTCACTATCTCATGGTTTGTGAGTTTGAGCACCACATCAGGCTCTGCCCTGACAGCATGGAGCCTGCTTAAGATTCTTTTTCTCTCCCTCTCTCTCACAGTTTCTCTCTCTCTTTCTCTCTCAAAAATAAACTTTTTAAAAAAATGTCAAAACCATTTGCATTGCAGGCTGTACTAAAACAGGTGGTAGAATTCATGCTCTTAGTCTGCTGGTTTCCAAACCACCATTTTTGTAGTATATTCTTCTCTTCAAATGAAAATATACAGATAGAGCAAAAAAAAGAGCAGGATTGCATTAGCTGAAGGGCACTGACCTAGACTACTTGCTCCCAGAGGCCTACTTAGGCTTACCTTCTTGCCTTGCCACAGAGCTAAGGCTAAAGTTCCTCAGAGCACACTTCAGAATCCATGACTATCATCCAAGCCACCAAGATACATCCTGAAGAATCTGAGGCACACAAAAATGAAATAACTGTTCTAAAGCATGCAAGTCATTTTAAGTGGATGGGTTTCAGAACATGATCTCCTTCTTGTGTCCTAGTTTCAGCTTCCCAACAACACAACAGCACAGTGTTGTAGGGGGGAAACCCAAATTGAAGTTATGTGTGATGGCCCAATAAAAGAAGAAGATGCTTGAATATCTGGTAGAAAACTCTTCTCTCACAACACTACATGTCAAAGACACGAGGAAGATGTGTGTTTAAGATTAGATGCTGTTCACCAACTAGGGAGGCATTAGACCAGATTCTCCCTTATATCTGAGTGATTTTTGGTAGCAAGCAGGGTGCTTGTGTACAAGATATGGAAGAGCCCCATTCCTTTTTTTTTTTAATTTTTTTTTCAACGTTTATTTATTTTTGGGACAGAGAGAGATAGAGCATGAACGGGGGAGGGGCAGAGAGAGAGGGAGACACAGAATCGGAAACAGGCTCCAGGCTCTGAGCCATCAGCCCAGAGCCTGACGCGGGGCTCGAACTCACGGACCGCGAGATCGTGACCTGGCTGAAGTCGGATGCTTAACCGACTGTGCCACCCAGGCGCCCCAGAGCCCCATTCCTATCAGGAAAGTACTGCCTCCATCTATGCTACTCCCTTATCCGGGAGTGACTCAATACCACATCACTGCCAGAGAGTCCCATTGTGTTTCCAATGATGGCATCCCTGACTTTGGGAATAAAACTGCTTAATAAATCATTTTCCAAAGTACAACCCAAATAACACTAAATGTCATGTTTCTAAAGATTAAAAAAAAAGTGTTTCCAGAGAACAAAGAAACAAAAGATTTCCCTGGTCGAACAAGGATATGATCTATTCCCCTCTGAATAATTCACAATGGACATTAGTGGATTAAAGAATATGAGAAGCCTTATAGAAAAGAATCCTATTTAACTTCATTTAACCAGCATTTCCCCAAATGCATATTAAAACATAACTGATTTTATTCTTCCTTCATTCTTTATTTTGTGTTCTTTTTCTGGATCAATGCCTTTCAGTGAAGGCGAAAGAAACTGGGAGCATGTTGTATGATCAAGGTAGTTTTGTGATACTCAAAGGTTTTTAATTTAGTAAACAAATACAAGTTGTGTGCTTACCATATGCCCAGTATTGCTCCAAGCTCTTGGAATAATGTGGTGAACAAGACAGATGTGTTTTCTGCTCTCATTGAGTTTGTATCATAGTTAGGGAGGCAGATAATTAAACAGGCAAGTAAATTCATCTATTCCACAATGATTTCTTGAGTACCTACTTTGTGCCAGGCACTGTTCTAGGACCTAGGGATTCAGACAAATGTCTACCCTGTAGCTTACGTGAAGATAATAAGTGGATGATAAAACTTACCTTTTCTTAAACTCTTATATGCCAGGCACTGTTCTACCTGTTTTACATGCTGAAAAACAAAGCCATCTACTCCTATATCAGGCATTGAGGACTAAAGCTATCTACTCTTACATATCCACAACAATATGACTTTGCTATTCCACCTTCATTATTTTATTATCCCAAGTATTTTTCCAAGGAAAATGGCTTGATTGATCATTACAGGGACTTTCCAAAAGACCTACCAACTCTTCAATAAAAAGAATCAAAAAAGTGCTTACATCTTAAGATTCTTTGAAACGCTCTGTTAAAATTCCCACTGTCCTGTTTTTACCAATCCCACACTGTTATGTCGTGATTCTTATCCAATCCGAATAAGGTCCCCTCTTCAAAAAACTCATGTTAAACCAAACTTCCAATTCTCAATAAATTCTGACCTGCCCTTCCCTACTTAGAGACACAGTCCAAGTTCTGCTAAGTTGGTAATCTCCCATACCACTATTATTTTACCAACAGGTTGTGTCGTGGATATTTAGGAAGTCAGCATTCCACAAAACTGAGCTCATTTATGACTCACAAGAGCCCTATGAGGTAGGTACCATCTCCCACTTACTTTATGCATGGGGTAACTAAGGCACAGTCAAAGTAATATGCCCAAGGTCCTATAGCTAGTAAGTACCAAAGCAAGTATTTTAACCCAGGCTATCTATCTGACTGTTGAGGCCATAATTTTGTGTAAGGGTGATTGCCATCATGAAGTGATGTTGAGTTCATGAGCCAATGTAAATGGGAGATGATATTTAAGGTAGACATGAATGACAAAGAAGAAAAACAGACTCACTCCATGGAGAAGCAACCAGCAAGGGCTGGAATGAGCTTTGCTTACTCAAGGAGGAGAAAAGCGGGGCGCCTGGGTGGCGCAGTCGGTTGAGCGTCCAACTTCAGCCATGTCACGATCTCGCGGTCCGTGAGTTCGAGCCCCTCGTCGGGCTCTGGGCTGATGGCTCAGAGCCTGGAGCCTGTTTCCGATTCTGTGTCTCCCTCTCTCTCTGCCCCTCCCCCGTTCATGCTCTGTCTCTCTCTGTCCCAAAAATAAATACACGTTGAAAAAAAAATTTAAAAAAAATAAAATAATTTAAAAAAAAAGGAGGAGAAAAGCTATTATTGATGGAACATAATGAGAGAAAGATAGAGAGCAGTATTAACTGAAGTCAGTAAGGAGGCAAGGGCAGCATATCTACCATCTTTTCATCTGAGTTTGGAATTTACTCTGATTATAATGGGAGGCTTTCCAAGGATTATAAGCAGGGACATGAGGAGTTGTTTCAAGTTTAAATACTTATGGAACGTAATTCTTTCTGCCTATGAAATTAAAATCAGGAATACTTTTCTGCCTCTTATTTTAAATGATACTTGTATCAAGCAAAAATAACCTAGATGATTGACCTAAATAACACCTGTTTCTGAAAGATGACTGTGAACCAACTCAGCAATGTCTTTGTCAAGACTCACTTCAAGACCCTTTTCTCAAGGTACCCACCAACTCAGTGCTACTATGTAATATACTGTCCAATCTCAACCAGTCTTGGCCTAGCTAGATCCACCTTAAATTCACCCAGCCCACGCCCTAAACTACAATAAATGAATAGCTTCCCCTAATTTCCCACTTTGAGCTCCTACTAAGACTCCATCAAGTTATGTCCTCCATACTGTAACAGATCCAAAATTTTGAGTTTGCATGATTGACAGATTTTTCTGGTGCTCTTATAGGAAGTAAACAGCTGACACTACAAATAGCAGACAGGAGAACAGAGATCAGTGAGGAGACTCCTGAAGGGATGCTGGAGGCAGATGGGGATAAACTACAGTGGAGGCAGCAGGAAAGGAGAGGAGTGATTAGACTCGGATATATTTTGCAGTTAGAACTTTCTGGAGACTTACAGAGCTGTGTAGGGGTTTATGGAATGAGACGAAAACAAAATATCTAAATTTTTATTATTTTTTTAAATTATCAGGATTAATTTTAACCTGGGTACCACATAATGGTAGTGCCATGTACTAAATAGAGAAGCTACAGGAAGGTCAAGTCTGGGAATGGAGGGATAAACAAGAATTGCTTTCCAGGCATGTTTAATTTGAAAAGCCTATTAACCATCAATTGGAGCTATGCAATAGGCATTTGGAATTATGCTACCGTGGAGATGTCACAGTCATTCAGTTTACAATTCAGCTAACTTGGGTGATTTTCAAGGCTACTGAGGAACTAAGGGAAACAAGAAGTGAGAGATAAATTTGCAAGGGCCATGCAAAGGCAGCTAAATGCTATTTTTATGTTTGAGCAAATGTTATCTTTGGGATATGAAACGGAAAGATCTGAGAATAAAAATTATGGAACAAAAGGAGTAACAATTGGGAACACATATAGTGCTAGAGATAAATTGAAATTGCTACTAAGAAGTGCTCTAAAAGTATTACTTGTAGGATTTTCTCTTTATATCCATCTGACTTGTTTCTGTCCCACAGAGGAGAAAATCACCAATTTATCGCTTTCGGCAAGCACATGTATATTCAGAATTGCCACATTGCTTTGCTCTTTAGGAAGGCAAAAAATACACCGCGTGGGACAAACCTGCAACTGGAATTATAAATATTGTGATATGATTGTGCTGTCATTTGAAATTAATGAAACCATAACATCATATTAGTTAGGATTCTTACTCATATTATTTTGTCTGATTAGTATGTCTAGGTGAATTTTTAAAGTCATTTTTACAGTAATTTCAAGCACGGTACATTCACAGGTTATATGCACTCACTGAGGCCATTTTAAGAGTTTCGGTGTTTTATAGTCTTACAAAGACAGATGCAGCAGTTAGTGAAATTATCAGAATGTGACTTACAAACACCAGCGAGGGAGAAGAGGAATCAGTGATTCTACAAATCAATATCATTATCATACTTTCAAAGCATACTGAGCAAAGACTAGATTTAAGAGATGCAAAGAAAAAAAATAGAACATTAATTTGCATCAGAATATTCATGGGCTCAATTCTTCTCTCTCACTTCCAATTTTTTTAGATCTTTCTCTAACTTACTCTTCCTGTAGTTTCTCCTGGCATTAATCTATCATATACATGGTGACTAGAGTTAACCTTCCCAATAGCAGTATTTTCGCTGTGATTCTTTGAGTCCTCAGCAGCTTACTCACACCCTATAGCATCAAATCCAAAGTTCGACCTGTAATTCAAGACCCCCTGCAATCCAGAGGAATCTGCTTCCTAGCCTTCCCTCTCATAATCTGTCCCTCTATTCAGATGTATCTCTGCAATTGCTTCTGAATAGATCTTCCCCTATCTACCTCCCCCTTTTACTCATAATCTCAAAAAAAGATCACACCACCCTCAAAACCGAATTCCTTTTCATTCTTCTTAGCTCAGAATAGCCTCTTTGTTTTCAGCCTTTCATACTACACAGTGTGTCTTGTATTTTAAGGATTTGTATGAAAATGAAGTATAAAATATGCTTAATTAAACCTATCCCTTTATTTATTTTTTTTAATTTTTTAACGTTTATTTATTTTTGAGACAGAAAGAGACAGAGCATGAATGGGGGAGGGTCAGAGAGAGGGAGACACAGAATCTGAAACAGGCTCCAGGCTCTGAGCTGTCAGCACAGAGCCTGACGCGGGGCTCGAACTCACAGACCGTGAGATCATGACCTGAGCCGAAGTCGGCCACTTAACCAACTGAGCCACCCAGGCGCCCCTAAACCTATCCCTTTAAAACTTGTATCAACATTCCATAGTCATAATTTGATGGTTTCCAACTAAAAGTGTGGACAGTGAGAGTGCAAAGAAGACACTGATTAATTTGTTAATGCCTACAAACTTAAAGCTTGAACTTAACAAGTTTCAATGATTATGTCCCTTGGAATTTGCCAAAAGTTTTTTCAGTTTAAAAGAATTGAGGTGAACATGAAATTAAAGTAGAGCTCATAATAGAGATTATACAAGCAAACAAGCCTCTGTCCCCTTGGCTTTCCTCATCCAAGGAACCTCAGTCAATTCAAGTCAATGAACAGACAGACATGTGAACCATCTCTGCTGAGTGCAAGGTACTAGATGGGCTGTGCGTCAATGATCACAACAAAGCTAGAGCCCTTAAGTAGCATGCACTCATAACTGCTTGCATCCTCCAATGGCAAAGATTTCATCTGCTTTATAGAATCAGGTAAACTGAAAAACAGAGGTCATGAGAATATTTCTAAATAAGATAGGATGTTGAGGTGGTTAAGAATTACGTAGTTAAGAACCCAGTGACAAGAAAAGAAAGGATGCGACAAACTCAATGGCAAAAACTTGAAAGCTGTGACTTCTAACAGATACAGCTACTAGTCAACAAAAGACTCAAGGACCACTGGCCGCCCTGGATCTGGACAACCCAAGAGCATAATATATATAAAACATCTATGGAAAATAACCTTTTTTTCTGGACAAGAGAACATATTTATCTTGCTCCTTTCACCCCCGGAAATAGGCCTTTTTGTTGAGTAAATAGCAGTAAGCCATTTTGACCTCTATTTTCCATGGTAGGGCAGAGACCCCTACATTCTAAAGAAAGTGACAATAGCTGTCAGGATTTTTTTTTTATCAAGAATGTGTTTGTAAGCTCAGGACCAGAGATGAATTATTTGGCACAACAGAGGAGATTTGGGATGCCGTATGGGAAAGAGATAAAGAGAAATCAGATATCTGGCAGCTGAAGAGAGGGACTTTGGAAAGGAAAACAGGCAGATGTAAAGGGAAATTTAATTTTGTTTCTATTGACTGACATGTGATATAAATCCTCTTCTTGATCTCCTTTCTAAATATTCTGTAGTATCTACATTTCTTAAATATGTGTTTAAGAATTTTTATTTTACTTTGCTACTTTTAATTTTTCCATGGGTGCTTAGGAAATTCTCAGGGGAGATAGCAGGAAGGCCACAGTTAGGTTAAAGACGGAAGATATGGTAGTGTGATAAACAGCCTCCAAGATGGCCCCAAGTGATTCTCATCTCCTGGTGTTCATGCCCTTGCAAAATCTCCTCACACAATGTAACCAACAGGATGTCATGAACATGATAGTGTGTGTGACATGTGACTTCCAAGGCTAAGTTACAAAAGATACTGCAGCTTCCAACATGCCCTATGTTACCACTCATTCTGGAAGAAACCAACTGTCATTTTGTGGGTACACTCAAACAGTACTATGAGGGGGGCCATATGGCAAGAAACTGAGGCTTCCTGCCAATATCCAAAGCTTATTTGCCAATGATGTGGGTGAGCCACCTTGGTAGTAGATCTTCTAGTTCCAGTCAAACCTTCAGATGACTATAGCCCCAGCCAAAATCTTTATGACAATGTCATGAAAGAAAGCAATTCAGAGCTATCCAGATATGCTGTTTCTGAATCTTTGACCCACCAAAATTGTGAGGATGAAAATGTTTTAAATTTGGGAACAATCAGTTATGCGACAATAGATGACTAATACTGGTAGCTTCCTATTATCTCACAGATTCCATTACTGTGATTAAAGGATAAAATTTAGCTCATTGGAAGGAGCAAGAGTTTTGGCTTTCCATCATGAATCCACTTCTAGTTTAGCCACTTACTAGCATAGGATTTTTAAAAAGTTTTCTGGGGTACCAGGGTGGCTCAGTTAGTTGAGCATCTGACTCTTGATTTTGGCTCAGGTGATGATCCCAGAGTCGTGGGATCAAGCCCTGCATTGAGCTCCATACTCAGCATGGACCCTGCTTAAGATTCTTTCTCTCTCTCTCTCTCTCTCTCTCTCTCCCTCTCTCTGTCCTCTGCTGCTCCTCTCCCCACTTGCGCTCTCCCTTTCTATCTCTCTAAAAAATAAATAAAAATTTTTCTGATACTGTTTCCTCATAACTAAAATGAAGTTTGTGTTTTTTGAGAAGATGGTAAGGTATATAAACCATCTAGTACATAGTTTGGCACTCTTAATATATGTTTATTAAATACTGACTACTAAAACAATGCTAATTGTTAATATATTTTCAGTGTTACTGAAACTCCTTAAGGTGTAGTGAAATCATCTAGGCATACAATAGAACATTTAATTCAGGTAATTCCTACAATATTTGGGTACTGTGCACTTACTAAAACAACCGACCTTACTGAAACCTAATAATATTCTGAAGGTCCATATATGCCCCTGATGCAGAAGATGCTAGGGGCCCTGAAGATTGCATTTGCCACATTCAGTGATCTGTCTTGATGCCCTACATCCCCTTTATCAGGGGATGTGTTCCATGCTACACTGTGCAGTATGATGAGGCCTTACAGCTGCAACTTTTTGTGAGGGCTGACCTTGGGTACTGGAGCTATCTCACCCTGACCTAGAACCAGAAGTTCTGGAGAGTTTACTTTCCTTGAGGCAGCCTACATACAGTCCTTGGTCCTGGATTACGAAAGGACAGTTCCTGTGCTTTGAGACAGGACAAACTCAGAGGTAAATTTTATTCTCCAGGGCTCATCATAGGATCAAGCTGAGACTGGGACTTCACCCAAAATTGAATCCCTGCTTACCTTCTTCCCCTTTCCTCTTCTGCTTTCCTGACCCCTCACTGGCAATTCCTGGGAGCCCTTCCTAAATCCCTTGCACTGGAATCCTTGGATCAAGGTACTTCTGAGAGAGTCCAAGCTAAGGCACAGGACTTAGGGTGGGCTTGACCTCTCCCAGACACTTTTATTTTCTGTCTTTAGGAATAAATGTGAATGATTAACGCAGAGTCAATTCAATTATTGATCTGATTACTTGGAAATTAGCATAGATAAAAGGGGTTGTTTATTTTTTTGCAAGTTCAAAATTCCTAGAAATGCCACTGCTTCCAACCTAGCTGACAGTCAGGTAATTGAGTTACAAGCAACATTGGTGAGAGGAATACTGTTTCTAGTTAAATTTCTAGCTAAACTATGTAATGCAAATAACATGCTCAGTGATAATAAGGGGAGTAATGAATGAATATATAAGCAATAATGCATTTTATACAACTCTAAAATTTCTTCTCAATAAAATTACAAACTCAGAATCACTCATTGCTCTCAGGAGAATGGAAAAGAGATTAAGATGTAATGAGCACTGCAGCCATGCCAGGCAATATCTTAAAATGTTTTATATGTCCTTCAATTTTCATACTCATAAAGAAGGGGCCCCAGTTAATGAAGGAAGAATCTCAGAGTCAGAATGTTTGATCAACTTGTTTGTGGTTACAAAACTGGTACTAAAAAAATGGATTCAAGCCAATGTCTGTGTATACACCAAAATCAGGCTCTTTCTATCCACAGTTACCTGTCATCAGTAAGAAAAATGCTGATTCAATCACACGGTCACCACACAACTCCTATAAAATAGTTTTGAGGGAGTCTGATTCCTAGAGGACTCTTCTTAGTATGCAAATTAAAGAATGTTTTCAAGTCCTATCCATGTATTTCAGACCATATGGAGTCACTCTCATGAATTGGCCAATGCAATACTAGGATTCTGTGTGATATGCCTACATCTAGATTAGTCCTATGCTTAAACATATAATATAAATGTATTAATATTTTCAGCTCTCCTTCACAGAATGTTACTTCCCCATCTCGTATTGATTATCTAGGTTTGAAATGAAAGTGAGAAAGCCAACACACCATTAGGCATATTTGTCTTACTGCCCAAATTGTTTGGATTAAGTTCATTAGTAGATATATTTCCAGAGCAGTGAATATTCAGTCAATAGATCTACAAGGGAACTTAACAAGGACATAAGTAATGTGGAAAGATTGAGATAAGATATGGTAGATATTTCACTTGAGCAATGAAACATGAAAATGCTCTCAGGAGGGGCGCCTGGGTGGCTCAGTCGGTTTAGCATCTGACTTCAGCTCAGGTCACCATCTCAAGGTCTGTGAGTTCGAGCCCCATGTCGGGCTCTGTGCTGACAGCTCAGAGCCTGGTGCCCGCTTGGGATTCTGTGTGTGTGTGTGTCTCTCTCTCTCTGCCCCTCCCCTGCTCATGCTCTGTCTCTCTCTCTGTCAAAAATAAATAAACATTAAATTTTTTTTTAATTTAAAAAAAAAGAAAATGCTCTCAGGAAGCTAGGGAAGTTTTGAATTATGTTGATGGAAGATTCCATTTAATTATTTTGACCATTCTTCTAGCCCTGCTCCATTCTCTGACTTGTGAGGATTTATTCCAGTTCTACTAACCCATATTTACTTCTTTAGCCCATTTCAGATCCCTGTTTCTGGACTGGGCATATAATTTTACAATATACAGCAAAAAGTCTTTAATGATGGGTGAAGGGGGGCGCCTGGGTGGCTCAGTCGGTTAAGCGGCCGACTTCGGCTCAGGTCATGATCTCACGGTCCGTGAGTTCGAGCCCCGCGTCAGGCTCTGTGCTGACAGCTCAGAGCCTGGAGCCTGTTTCAGATTCTGTGTCTCCCTCTCTCTGACCCTCCCCCATTCATGCTCTGTCTCTCTCTGTCTCAAAAATAAATAAAACGTTAAAAAAAATTAAAAAAATTGATGGGTGAAGGGTTTTAGAAATTTTTTTCTCCAAAAATTCTACTTCCCCTACAGCAATTTTGCTTAAGAAACGTCAAATCAATGACCCAGAAATTTCTTATCCCCATGAAATTGATTATTGTATGCCCTGCTTAAATAGAGCATCTTCTAGTTCTATACTAAAAAATATTCTAAGATATATGCAAAAAGGCCTTTGTCTATCAAGTCCTGAGCTAAATATTTTCATAAAAGCTACATGGCTTTAATATGCACTTTAAAAAAATATTATTTGGAGGATGAACACTGAAGTAACAGTATGGTAGTGAGAAGACAGAATTGAAAGACTGTGTCTTATAAAATTAATCATTGATCAAAATGTGATCAAATGTTTTCACCACCTAATTGTTTGTCTATTATTCATCTGACATTCTGCAAAAGAGTTCAAAAATACATATGAATAGCAAAAAGAGGAAGAAGCACAGTGATTATTTGAACAAATGTTATGTTGATTTTCAATGAAAATTTTCTCTGAAAAGATCCAATATTCTATTGACTTGATATTCTTAGACATGATGTTCTAAGAGAGGTTGGCCCAGATGTTAAATTTTAGGCATGCTGTATCTTGTTAAAAACCTAGCATGCTATATCCTACACCTCTTGTGCCCCATTTCATACACTTTCTGCCCACCTTTTCCTCCACCCTTTGCTGTGGTAACCAGACCCTAACCTCTCTTGCTTGCATGGAACTTACATTCTCTTGGGATTGGGATGGAGAGCACCTAATAAAACGGTAATGATAAAAACTAAAGTAAAAATGTTACCATTTAGGGGCACCTGGGTGGCTCAGTCGGTTAACTATCCAACTCTTGATTTTGGCTGAGGTCATGATCTGAAGGTTCCTGAGCTCGAGCCCCACATCAGGTTCCATTCTGACAGCGCAGATCCTGTTTGTGATTCTCTCTTTCTGCCTCTCTCTTTCTCTGCCCTTCCCCAAATGTATGTGCATTCTCTCTCTCTCTCTCTCTCTCTGTGTGTCTCAGAATTAATACACTAAAAAATCATTACTGTTTAATGGTACAGAGAGTGGGAGGTTATTTTATATCTGGTTAGATAGGAAAGATCTCTCTGAGGATTCTGTTTTTAATGTAAACTTGAGATCTGCTTATCCATTTAAGATTTAGAAGAGCTTCTTGGCAGAGAAATCAGAGAGTGTAAAGGGCTATGATCAGAGTAGTAAAAGAAGAAGACCAGTATGGCGGTAGCACAGGAAAAAGAGGGTGAGCATGATAGAAGAAGATATTTTTTTTGATGTTGTCTATTTTCAACCGTAAATATCCAGTACTTATCTGTATTCTACCTCATGCTTGCTTTACATAAATTTTTTTCTTCAAATCTTCTGATGAAAGGAAGGTCCAAGAAGACAGTTTATATTTATCCTTTGGCTTCAAGAACCTCTGTCACACTGTTGAATATCTCAGTGTGGCAAACATGGCTAGTTTCTAGCCAATACCTCTTGTCCTCTCCTTAACAACAAACCTCAACATGGCCTTTTGTAGCAACGTGGATGGAACTGGAGAGTGTTGTGCTAAGTGAAATAAGTCATACAGAAAAAGACAGATACCATATGTTTTCACTCTTATGCGGATCCTGAGAAACTTAACAGAAGACCACAGGGGAGGGGAAGGGGGAAAAAAGTTAGAGAGGGAGGGAGCCAAACCATAAGAGACTCTTAAAAACTGAGAATAAACTGAGGGTTGATGAGGGATGGGAGGGACGGGAAAGTGGGTGATGGGCATTGAGGAGGGCACCTGGGATGAGCACTGGGTGTTGTACGGAAACCAATCTGACAGTAAATTTCATATTAAAAAAATAAAATAAAATTCTCAGAAACTGTAAAAAATAAAATAAAATAACAAACCTCAGATTTTGTGTAGAGTGTTCATATGCTTGGTTAAATTTATTTATCTTCCCAGATTTCATTGCAGCTAGTAGTGGTGACTGACCTAGTTCTGATCAATGAGATGTATATAGATGTTGTTATATAGCATTTTTGAAATTGACAAGTTTCAAGTGCAATGTATTTTCATCATTAACAATTCCCCTTGTTCTCTCCCATATCCCTTCTTCCTGCCTTGAACATGGTCACGATGCCCAGAGGTGGATCAGGCCACTAAAATCATGAGAATGAAAACTACACACCACCATGGTGGAGCAGAAAACCAGATGGTTCCTGAGCCCCTGTTGGAATCATTACACTGCTGGACTGCTTGTCCTATCTTCTTCATGCCTGAAGAGAAAGAAAAGCTCTTATGTGCTAACTATTATTAGCTGAGGAAAACAAAACAAAACAAGACAACCCAGTTGCCTGCATTGGAAGAATTTACAATGCAATTAGGGAAGCAATATAAAAAAATTAAGAAGTAATGTATATTCAAATCCAAATGCATATATATCAGCTGGAATATATGTTAATTTAGAAAATATTAACTTCCATTATGATATTCAGGGTCTGTGCTGATTTGCTCACCATGCTGGAATTTATAGGAGGCACTCAATACATTTAGTAAACTAATAAAATATATAAATACTTAATGACTAAAGTATTTGGGATTACTCACAAAAGGCTTTGTAGAGAAAGTAAATTTTGAAAGAAATGAAGGTGATATACAGACAGAGGATAGAGATGGCATTCCAGGTAGGATAAGAATGGCACATTGAAACATCAATTGATGAGCATCACTTTGTGGGTAAGAATGAACATGCTAATGCTTTTGGAGATATGAAAAGAATACAGATAGACTTATTAGATTAGATAAATGTACTAAAAGTAATTTCTTTTTCAATGGATGTTCTAAACCTTACAATTAGATCTGACAATGAGAGGAGAATAAAAGCTCCTTAGACAACAAGAAAATGCTGTACCTGAGAAGGAAACTTGCCTGTGTGACATGAAAAACAAGTACAATTATAATTCAAGACAGAGTATTATTGGATAACCATGCCTGCCAAGCCACACACACACACACACACACACACACAAATGATAAAATGGCTATGGCATAAAAGAAATCCAGAAGATTTATCTGCACCTTTTAATCCATATGTAATATAAGAGATGTGCATACAAAATCACCGTCAAGAACTGTGAAGGTACTTAGATTTTACTGTAGTTGCAAGCTCACAAGTTAGCCCGACACAGTTTCATGGGTACTAATAGAAGACACAAGGTTCCTGAGTTAGAGATAAAGAATGGTTTATTAAATATAGCAAAATAAGTAGCACATTGTGTGCTGGTTGCCTCAACCTTAATTACTACAGACCGACATGAAGAGGACCAGATGTCATCTATGTATATAGTGGGGTACATTATAAGAAAGGAACTTTAGTCTTAGGGAACTTAAGTCATTTATAGTTGGTAATAAACATGCCTTCCCTTTGATCCAAAGGGAAATACTATTTATTTCTTCCAAAATAGTCCAGAAAAGATAACTGAGGAACAAAAAGCAGTCAATACCTCTTCTCACAAGAAATTCAGAAAGGTCAAGGTCAAGACATGGAGAACTGTCTCACAACAATCATTTGAAAATATCTGGAGAAAAGCAAGTAGAAAGGCTATAATACAATAAAAAAAGAATCTTAAAATTGGGAACAAAATGTTAATTAAAAAATAGACAGTGACTGAGATAGGATGACTTCAAAAGTGATAAGAGGGGAAAAATAGAAAAGATAAAAGTGAGAGAAAAGTAGAACAAAGAACTCAAGAATGAGAAAGGTTGGAAATACTGCCAAATCTTTACCATGTAAAATAATATTTATGTATATTCTGTTAAATTCAATTCTGAAATCATTTATTGAGCACCAACTCTGTGAAATTCATCCTGGTAGGAGTTGGGAAAATTAAAACAAAATAGACATGATTTATTCCTGTATTTGAGGAATATACATACATACCTGCAACCAAAAGTTTCCATAATAAAGTTGATCTTTAAATATTTAGTATTTTTGTGAAAACAATGAAATATTGGGGATTTTTTTATTAGCTACTAAAACTTGGCTTCATGTGGTCATTAAAAATTAAAGTACCATCTACAAAAGAGTAAATGAATGCTTGTTTCACATGACAGCAGAGGATAACTTCTCAAAGCAGCAGTCCTAAGCTGCGAACAGCAACCAGGTTTTCAAACATTAGGATAAAGTTCACTTAAAAGATGGAATATTGTCTTTAGCAGCAAAACATTATGTGAACCAGTCCACTGAAGAATCACCCAGTAGATTTCACACAAATAGTTCTGCCTCATCCTCACTGTGAACAATGTTTTCTTTGGAAAGTGCAATGATTTTTTTCCTAAAAATATGTTAATTTGTTATAGGACATATTATTGGTACTTTCAAATTAATAAATATTTATGGTAAAATTGACCCACGTAAATAGGAGCTCTTTGGTGTTCTCACCAAAAAGTTTAAAAACTTTGGGCTAAAGAATGGCTTTTTCTTAAAAAAAAAAAATAGAACACTTGCTATTATAGATGGAATTGCATCCCCCGTAAAATCGAGTATTAAAGCCCTAAACCCCAACTTGACTGTATTTGGAGATAGGGCAGTTAAATAGGCAATTAAATGCGGTCCTAAGAGTAGGGCTCTCATGCAATATTACTTGTGTCTTTATAAAAAGAGAAAGACACGTCAGGGGTGTGGGCAGAGAAAAACTACATGAGGACACAGCGAGAAGGCAGTCATCTGCAAGCCAAGGAGTGAGGTCATAGGAGAAACCATCCTTATCAATACCTTGATCTTGGACTTCTCACCTCCAACTGTGAAAAAATAAATTTCTGTTGTGTAAGCCACCCATTCTGTGGTATTTTGTTATAGGCAGCCCTAGCAAACTAATACCTTGGCTAATAATTAATTGAGTGCTTACCGTATCCCTAGCATTGTTCTAAAAATTTTATCTGGATTTCCTTATGTAGTCATCACCCCAATCCTGGGCAGACAAGTAATAATATTATTCCCGTTTCACAAATAATAAACTAAGGCGCAGAGTGGCACATGTCACGAGTAGCACCAATATTAAATCAACCTTTTGAGTACTTTCTCTTGACCTCCACCTATATTGCCTCTCATGCCACTTTAAACAAACCTGTAAGTACTTAGGCCTCCCAATTAGGCCTTTGGTATAGTAGTTTGGGGAGGTATTAGGCCCAGGCCCAAGACAGAAGTCCCTTTTCTAAAATAGTGTTGTGACTTTCCTAATATTTGGCAAAAAAAAAAAAAAAAAAAAAAAAAAAAAAAAAAAACCTACTGTCGCCAAAAGCCTAAAGATTTTATGGATTCAGTATCTACCTAGGAGCAACATAATTAACTAGTAAACCAAAAAATAAGTTTTAATCTTCAACATCTTGTGCTTTAGTAGCACTACAAACATTTGATCATGACAAGGAACCATGACAATTTGAAGGAGTTTTTTCACCCCCTGGGCTGTACAACTGTTTTGGAGCATGTTGTGCATACACCCTCCTTGGCACCATTCATTCTTCAGCACTTCTCCCAGTTTGCAATTGTATATTTATTTCTTTGTTTTATTTTCTTGATCTGTGTACCAGATACTGCTTGAGCTCTTTCTGTATCTTTTTGGCTCACCTTTTTACTCAAGCTGTTGAGGCAGCAACCGTGTGCAGGTGTGGCCTACAAGTGCCTTTCCTCACATGCACTATTTATCTACTGCTTTCTCTACCACCACTTAGTGGGATGATTTCAGAAATCAGCTGACCCATTCCAAAATGTGGAACTACAAAGGAGTTTAACAACACGTGGAACAGTTTGTGCCCATGGGGGACAACCAGTGGATATCTAAGGCAGCAAGCCTGAGATACATTCTAAATGGCTTCTCAGGAGGCTCCCACTGAGATTGAGTACAGTTCAACGACATACCATTCCTTTCTTCTGCTTCTCTCACTCAGGTGTGTCCCTTACTCCCAATCCTTTGGTTTTTGCTCCCCAAATAAGCCTGTATCTAAACCTTTGTCTCAGCTTTGTTTATGGGGCAATCCAGGCTGAGACACTACCTATCTTGTCCACTTGGCTCTAAGCTCCATAAGAAGGAATATGTTTGGCTTCCTCACCATTAGTAGAAAGATGGCATATAATAAGCATTTGTGATGTTTAGATTCATAGAAGCAGCTATGACCTCACACAGCTTGTGGGTCAAACCCCCACATGTTTCCATGTGTAATTCCACTAGGAATTTCTTTACATTTACAAAATACCTCCCAAAGATCTGAAATCATTCACTCCTGGCCTAGTATATATTTTTCAAGCAGGAATTATTTTTATCACCCTTCCAATTCCTAGAAAAGATCAGTTGTAGTAGAAAAATGGGAGACCTGAATTGGGAAAGGGTGAAGAATGAGAAAAGAGAGATAAATTAAGAGGAGGGTGTTAGAAGAGGACAAGAAGAGGATGTGACCACCAGATGACCCAGGATCTGGACCCAGGCAATCAGAGGCTCCTCGACCTCTCCCTTGTCCTTGGAATGTATGTTCTGCCTACCATTACCACAGCTGGAGCTGTTTTCTAGGACACACCCTCAAGAGAGCAATGTGTTGTTGTGACCTCTGGATGGTATATGTGACTAAACACAGTCCTCTATACAAACTTATAAGATTCTGGCAGATGGGTGTAGAGATCTACTCATCTTGCAGTGCCCGAGATAAGCCTTGTGGGGGGAGTTCCCTTGCTTACTAAATCTGCCAGCTACCAAGCTGGAGTTGTCTGCCTCTTTCTTTGGTCTCTGGTCTCTCCTTGACCTCTATGTACTGGGACCAGTTTGTGGTCTGAGATCCCCAGGGCCACTCTGAGGAAGGGCAACCAGGGTGGCCTATAGGGGTGGAAGGCAGAAGGGTTGCACAAGGATGTATCTTGGAAGCCTAAGGGTGCAAGATAAAGGAAAGGCTTGGACATGTGCACAGCTTGCTTTGTCCTTTTACTACTCCATCTTTAGGGATAAACAATTATCGTCTTGAAAATGATCAAATAAGCCCTAGGATGAAACTGATCAGAAGCGTCTCGATTGGACTGTTGTGATAACTACACCAGTAGAAGAATGACAGAATGAGAAAAATTACGGTTTGGGAAAGGAAACATATTATCTGGAAACAAAGCTAGGAAAAAAATGAAACAAAAATAAAACCAAGATTTCTGAGGCGGGTTGTGGGGAGAGGACAAATTAAACAAAAGAGCGGAGTTATCACTGACTGCAACTCAGCAATGAAAAGAAAGATATAAAAGTGTGCCTGAAAATTTATTTTTTGACTTTCCCCCCCTCCAGTTTCTAGTATTGTTGCCATTGTTTTTTTTTTTTTTAAACCTCCCCGGTATGGCTCCCTGCCGTGACAATAATTTCCCTAGAATTAAACAAAAAAGATAGGTTTGGTCTATCTCTAACACATCAGATAACTGAAAAAAATGTAGGAGGCAATTTGCTGAGGAAGAGAATAAAGTTTATGTGTAATGTTAAAATAATACTTCATCATGCTGTTCAAACCTGCCACAAGTTGGATAGGATGACCGCACAGGAAGCACTTGGCTGATTTAAAGCTTCTCTTTGCCATCCATGCCTATCGTTAAAGGGCCTCTTGGCAGTCACTCATTGAGGTCCAGGTGGTGTTTCTGTAATGGGCCAGGGATGGAATTTGATCTCACAAAATGGATGTGGATTTAGTCTTGGAAAACTGTGGGTGCACAGTCTTCTGGCATGCTACCAGTAACCCTGATTATTAGATATTCCCATCCTCAATTGATAGCAACTACTATCTTTAGCCTCTCCACCTCCACTGTTCCACCTATGTAGACAATCACCAAGTTCTGTCCATTAGACTAGATAATAAAATTCACTTTGTTCTGTGTCTCCAAGGTATAAGTGTATTATATTTTAGCACGTATATCTTGTTGTGATTGATATGTCCATCTCTTTTTTTTAAATTTTTCAATGTTTATTTATTTATGAGACAGAGAGAGACAGAGCATGAGCAGGGGAGGGGCAGAGAGAGAGGGAGACACAGAATCCGAAACAGGCTCCAGGCTCTGAGCTGTCAGCACAGAGCCCAACGCGGGGCTCGAACTCACAAGCCGTGAGATCATGACCTGAGCTGAAGTCGGACGCTTAACCAACAGAGCCACTCAGGTGCCCCTATGTCCATCTCTTTAATATACCATATCTTTTATGAAGATAATGGTGCCACACAGTAAGCTCCCCCATAGTCAGTTTTTGCTCAAACACTTCCAGTCATGACTACTCAATGAGCCACTTAGAAATGGATGTGGCTTCTTTAGATGTAATGACTTATTCATTATTGGAGGTTTCATATAAGACTAGACTGGGAAGTTCCTTAGGTCCCCCCCAAGCCACAAATTTTATGTTTCTATAATAAATAACGCAAAGCCAAAAACAAAGACACATTCTCTTTGCATACATATCCACAGTATTACAAGTGCTACTCTCCTACTCAGTGTGCTATGCAGGGTGTAATAAACCATGTGCTCATCATATACACTCACTAAGTTTGTGTTATGAAAGATAATCCCTGAAAGGTATGTGTCTGCTATTTAGTAACCTCATGTAAAGCATTTTGATTTTGCAAAATGAGAGTATTATTTAATATCCACATTTATTTACTGGTCTTCTTTCTGTGTTGAAAAGGCACCAGAAAGAGAATTGGCTAGCAATAACCTCCAAACATTTTTAATGAATTAGAGAATATGAATGAAAAGGGGCTAAGATAATACAAAGCTAAAGGTCAACTTAAAGTTTATAAAAAACACAACTCATCAACCAGAGATGTGTTTGCATAGCTGTGAATTCAGAAGGCGGTATATGATCTGTATTCTACCTCAAGGTATTTATTTTGTCCATGTGTGATAAAGAATAAGCAATGCATCACATTTCATACACTTTCATGCATTTGACTTGGCATGGCTTTAATCTGATTAAAACAAAACTACAGTTGATTTTTAGAAGTGTAAAAACGCTTCACCTAAGAACTTAAAGAGCTCATCTGCTGAAAGCTTCAGTGTTTCTCATTCTTGTGAACACCTATGATGCCTAAATAATCCTTTCTGTGGTGTAATTTTCTTCATAAGTATGATGGATCAATATTCCCTGTAGATCAAAATAGCTACTCCAAGAAAGAAAATTACTTGAGACAGCTATATTATGGAAAAGCTAAGTACATGCAGTAGATGGGAAAAAAACCATAATTCTTTGCCCTCTCCTCTATCCATACATCTTGCAATGTGACTTTGCTATTCCTCGCCCTAAAGAGACAGAGTCTTTTCCCCTTCCCCTTGAATCTGGACTGGCCTTGTGACATTTTGACCAACAGATTGCAGTGGAAGTCACAATATGCCAGTTCTGAGACTCAAGAGACCTTGCATGCTCATTTCTGCTCTTTCTCAAAACCTTGAGACCATCAGGAAGATAAGCCCAGGCTAGCCTTCTGGATTGTGACAGACACATGACCCAGCCAACAGCCAGCCAACTCCAAGACATGTGAGTGAAACCATCCTAGATTAGCCAGCCTCCAGCCAACCTGTAACTGACCATGACATATGCTCAAGTCCTAGAGAGATCAGCCCAAACCAGAACTGTCCAGACTAGTGAGCTTATTGTTTTTTCCACTACATTTTGTGGTGGTTTATTACACAGCAGTAGATAACCTATAAATGACAGCTGTCTGAAAGAGTGTTGCTTAAAAGAGGCAACAAAAGAAAATGATGTGATCAAGTGAAGTAAGGGAGTGCCGGAAGATTTTTTTTAACTGCTGAAATTCAATAACAAATCCCAATTTTTCAACATGCAACTGAATCTAGAAATCAAGTGCAATTGATGTGGCTATTTGTAAAAGAAAAAGGAGTTAGCAGAGAAATTATTATAGGCAGGAAAATGATTGAAAGTCTGAAGTACCAACAACAGAAAGATCAGTAGAAAACAGAAACCACATAAGCTGTGATTGTCACCTGGTAAATATTGATTAAGGACAATGGAAACAAAAAGCGTAAAAAGCACAGTCTGAACATAGGTGTTGACTGTGGGCCCAGCTCCCACACCAGAGATTATTGCTCATTTCTTAGCATTGTGTTCAGGATGAAATCGCAGATTCTGTGAAGCTGTTAAAGCAATGTCGTAATGTTTTTGCTTCCCAAGCAGGGAGAGTTCTCTGTTTAAATCACTATCACTCTGAAGAGCTGTGTTAGTGAGCAGCATAGGAGACCTGGGGAAACTTGCCATCTTGGATTTACTCACTACCTTCCTGTTTTGTCCTTTAAAATTGAGGTTTTCATCACTTAAGAGTATAAAACCCACCTGTGTTAATTTTTTTACCTTTCACACTAGATTGAACAGTCAAGGCCATTTTCTTTAACATTTTCCTCACCCTCCTTGCCTGCTTTTTCAATTCAGTTAGAGAGAGTCGTGAACTGAGAACTGTTTAAAATGCACAGTTCATAAATCTTTTGATGTGGGAACAATTCAGTCCCCAAACCACATAGCTGCCAACTTCCACTTCTTCACCTTTGTTCTATATTTTGATTTGGGAAGACACAATGCTAAGAGAACATGATGTATCCTGGGGAGTGGGAGAGTATAAGCATCCATTACAAAGTACAGATAGTCTGAAGTGTGATTTTAAACTTGTTATTAATCCCCCTTACTTCACTTTATTGAATTATTCTGTAGATCTATAAACCAAAAGATGAGAAAAGTCAATAAAGGTATTAAAGGCAAAGTGCTAAAAAAACAAAAGAAAACAAACAAACAAAACACAGGTGTAGTGCAAAGTGATCATTATTGATCAGGGCATCTCAATACCAAAAGGCTAGGGTCTGAAGGACAGTTGTGTATGGTTTCAGGTAATACATATATCTTCCTCCACACTTTGAAGCTGTTAGGCTGGAGATCACTGGCTTTGAGAATAGGCAATCTGAGGTGTCCTTCCAAGGAGGAAGGTATTTGCATACCAGTGAATAATAGATTAAGGGTGAGGGAGCACTGAGGTTTGCCATCTGTTATGGTAGTACTCTTCTGAACTGTCCCTTTGTAGACTACCTAAGGAAGTCAAGAAACGGTCCTGGAGTTAAGGAATAAATTAGCTTCTGAAAGGATTATAAACCCTGTATGTAAAAAGTATGTAAGAAATCAAGTGGCAAAGAGAGAGGCTGAAAAGGAAGGCTTTAGCTGTGTCTTTAACAGCCATTCCCTTAAAGAAAAGAAAGAGAAACTTGGAGAAGATTCAACAACACATAACATTTGTTAAATCTGAATGTTGGGATTTTTTTCTTTTCTATCTTTTCTTTATGTTTAAAATAGTTCATAAGAGTGTACATATCATAAAAAAGAAACAAAATGGAGTGAAATAATCTCACGGCCCACAATAGAACGAGCTGCCTCCTAGGAGATGTTTAATGATAATACAAAAAGAGATGTCTGAGTGAATAGGTAGGCCTATTTTCTGGCCTACTTCTGAATACCAGGTTTCAATGAGATTTAGAAAAAGACCTTTATCTGGCAGGGTGGTGAGTCTCCTACCTGTAACTCATATTTCCTGAATCTTCTTTGGTATAGGTCTGTTTTCCATGGTATGTTCACAAGAATGATCAATTACAACAGCAGTGGTGGAGCATAAATAATTCTCTGAATGTAATAGAGGTCTTATGTGCTTACAAACTCAAAAAGAATCCCAATTTCTTCACCTGATAAAGTTTTTTTCTTTACCAAAATGACAAACTTGGTACTTAGACTAATAGGAATTTGAATGAATTCCCTTAATAAAGGTATAAGGAAGCATCTATATACATTCTTGGTGAAAAACAGACATTCTGATTACTTCCTTCAATTTATTAGTCTACTGACATGTTAATATTGTCACGTGGAAAATAACCACGTGCTAAATCCAGATAGTTGGTCTCCTCGCCCCTAAAGGATCTCTTCCTATAACCATGTCCCCTAGGTGCCAGCAGTATACCTGGATCTCTGCCTACTTGGCTGTGTGGTATTGCTTATCTAGAACAATGAGAGACCAGTTAAAAAGCAGCGAAGATCTGCCCTTCCCAAGTGTTTGCTAAACACAAAAAGGCAGGTGAGGAGCATACAGTTCGGTGAGCAAGAGGCCGTCAGCCTTACAAATATGTAGTTTGAAGCATTCGAAGGAACAAGGGCCCAGTAGGTGGCTGATCTGCTGCCTCTCTACTCTGTGTGGGCCCTTAAATCCTTTCCTTTGAGCTCCCTAATATAGCTCTTCTAAGGGATAACTATTTAAATAGAAAGCTCCCACTGTTTGGCAAGTCAAAAAGCATCAGTTCACTGTTCTAACAGCTCTACAGCAGCTCTGAAAACACAGAGATGGGTGAGCAGGAATCCCCAAAATAGTCTATTTGATCTACCAGAAGTCACTTAGTCACAGTGCTGCAATTGAGAAGGGAAAAGTCTTTCCTCTGGCCACTCCTTTTCATCATTAATATCCTCAGAGATATTCAAGTAATAAGTTAACTTGTAGAGAGTCTGCTTCTTGCTCACCTGCAAGTAGGACTTCCCAGTGATCCCATACTATAATGGTCCATTTATTTATGTTCCCGGCTGAAGTACTACGCAATGCCTTCACAGCCATGATGGGGAACCTCACTTCATTCATGGTGACATAATTATTCTAAAGAAAGATTGCAAAGTCTGCAAAAATCGGTCTTTAAATACTGTCAGTCAGAATTTAAAAACTAAATACAAACTGTGGGGTTAGATTCATTGGGAACTATGAAAGAAACGTGAGGCATTCAGGGGAAAATGAAATTGTAAAACAGCAGATACACAAATAATAAAAGCAAGTAGATAGTTTAGCACTCTGTGTTATGTTACATGTGATAAATTCAGGGTTCAGATAAGGGAGAGATTACTTAGGAGCAAATAGATAAAAGTTTCACAGTTGATGACAAAAGAATTGAGGTTTGATGTGAGTACCAAGGGTTCAGTAAGATGGGATAGGTCTAATGGCAGGAGGAAAACATACTGTATGAGGAAAGGGGATAACCAGTGGGCACAGAAGGTGAAATGAGCTCGGAGTGTGTGTGTGTGTGTGTGTGTGTGTGTGTGTGTGACGTAGCTGTGGGTAGTGGAAAAGGGAGGAATGAAGACTGATGTATAAGGGTCAGCAAAACTCAGTCACAGTTTGTTGAAGGAAATTTTGGCTACAAATACAGTGGGCTTTCAATAAAAGTAATGCTGTAGGAAATAAGGAGACATAAGTTTTGGAAATGTACTCACCTCTTGATAAATGGATAGTTGAAAAGAGCAGAAATTAAACATGTAATACCACGTGTGGTTGAAAGTGATTTTTTTTCCATTTGTCTCAGGTGTAGTAATGGAAGAAAGAAGTAAGAGAGCCATTTTTTCTCTAATTCTACTGTGACTATTCACAATTAACTGAAAAATACTAAAGGAGAACAAAATTGAGGCTAGAGAAAAGCATGGATGAGGAGCAAGTGCCATGTACAAATTTGAAAAATTTGACCCGATTACTTAAACTCTTCCTAAAATATATGAAATGTTCAAATGATTTTTTTCCCTTATACAGTTGAAGGGAAACAGTTTAAGCCTTTGTCTTCGTGGTAACAGGACATCACAGCAAGAAATGAAAGAAGTACCAAATGTCCCCAGTGCTAGTTGACACTAAAGAATTTCTAAATGCAGCCTCAAAGGGTTTTTTGTTTGTTTGTTTGTTTGTTTCTTTGTTTGTTTTGGTACTGCTTGTTAACTTAAAGGATATGTAAAATCATTCTAGCTGTTAAATGATCCATCACAAAGAAATAGATATATAACCAAGACTTGTTTGAACACAGGACTGTGCCATTGATGGTCAGCTCTGTCATTTAGACACAGGGGCACAATCCTCTAGAGCCAGACTTGTACATTTTGAGATAAAAGTATGAAGGAAAGAGTAAAGAGCCATTACCTAACCAATAATCCAATCTTCTCTTTTTCTTCCATTCTCATTTCTACCTGCATAGTACAATATATGCAGGTGATAGAGCCACACTTTAAATACCACTGCTGTTTGAGAAGCTTTTAACTTGGTGCTGTCCATCTTGCTGCAAGAGACTCACTGAGTAACATCAATTGATTTACTGAAAACAACTTTGACCTAGTGCCAGGCCATTATGGAATACCCTTCTGATAAATTCCTCAAGTTGGGTAGCGGGTACAACACAATCTAACTTTAGCCATACTTAACAATTCTCTCCTTGATCTGCACAAGGAAAATGAATGAAAACATCATAATTTGACAAGGACAAAGGATGCATAGACAGTATAATGGCTCTCTCAGAGATTCTGACCTGACTAGCCCTGAAATGGATATTTTTATGACTTGACCCATATAAGGAAACCCAGGGGATAAGTTTAACATAAGGGCCACAACCCAAAAAGCAAAGATATTTCATATACATCCCCCTCTAGGTAACTAATGGAGCTAGAGATGTGTTTGTTTCTGGAATAAGAAAGGAATGAATGCTGATAATTTGGCTAGTCTGTTTTTTTACGGAGTAAAAAGTCTAACCATTTTATAGCTTTTTTTTTCCTACACAGAAGTATTTAATTCTCAATGCTAAGTTATAAGCCCACTACACACTAGATATTGGCTTGTGGAGATATTAAATCTTTGTATATTAAAGTGATAGATTTTTTTCAAATATGACTTAATCATTCATTAAGATACCAGGAGTCATGGTCAAAAAATAAATGAGAAAAAATCTATTATCTACTAGCACTCTCAAACTTGATCTTCAGCCACAAATGGAATTTGATCCTTTAAAAGTCTTTCAATAGTGATTGAGTTTTGTTGGTGATTTAATTCAAAGGACACATCTGTGATTAGAATCCACTCACTTCACTACACAATAGCATTTTACCCCCCCGGAGTAACGTTCACTGGAAACACACAAAAAGATTTATAGGTTCTATGGTTCCTTTTATAAACTTTGTGATAAAGCTATAATCTACTTTTGTAAACAGGATTTCTTTTCAGACTGATTAATAAAAAGCATAAGTGAATTTTATGATTAAATACATAAAATTTTCATGAGAAATATATATGGTTGCTACTGGATTCCATTTGTCTTCTTTTTATTTTTAAACAAATACAATCTTTGTAGTTTAGAAGCCCAAAAGGGTGCCACATTTAATATAACCAGGAAAGATCTTTTCATTTTTTTTATTTGCTATAGTTTGGTATCTTTTGAATTGATCACCGTAAATAGAATTGTCTTAGGTAATAATAACTTTAAATGGTATTTGTATCTGAAAAAAAGGCCAGAAGAGAATTCTATATGCAAAATATGTTAGTAAGATTGAGTTTTTCCTAGATCATCAAAGCAATACATCCTAATTATACAACACTGAGGAAAGAAAAATATTTAAGCAGACAATTTATCCATGGATTATATTTTCCTATCTCTTGTTCTTCTCAACTTGGTTTGGTATTCTTATAGTACTTTTATAATCTAAAGAGATATATTTAAATGTCTTAATTGTAGGGAAAACCATAATAGGAAGCAGCCCTGTCAAAAGAAAACACATTAAGGCAAGGGGGCATCATATGGAGATCTGCCACCTAATTCTTCCTTCCTAATTTTAGTAATATGGCTAAATAATATAAGGGACTCATCTAAGATCATTAACTAATATTATGCTTTGTTTTTCAGTATACACTGTCTATTTTGGGACATGCATTTATTCATCAAATCTCATTGAAATATGGTAAATTCAAGAAATGGCTTGGGTGCTATTTAAAAATAAATAAATAAAAGAAGGATATGGCATGGTTCCTGTCCTAAAATATTCCCAGTCTGCTTAATGACACAATATTAATACACATTGAATGGTAGGAAGCAAGATTTAGCTGGCAGTTTTTGCTACTACTGCAGCAGAAAGGCCAAGAAGTGAGCACTGAGATTAAGCTATAGGTGTCCAAGTAGATGCTATAGAAAGGTTTTTGCCATGGATGTAAATTTTAAATTTAGGAAAGAATGGAACTGCTAAGGTAGTTCAATATAAAGAGATGTGAAAGATTAACTCAGACTCTCAGAAGAACTGTAGAACTAGAGATAAGAAAGGAAAGGGGCCCATTTTATGGAATGGCATGAGAGTGGTCAGAGTGGAGGGAGGGGCCTAAAACAATGCAGGGAATGGCTGCAGGGGGTGGCTGAAATACCCAGCCTAAAAAGACCAAGGCATAAGCAAGAAAATAAAAGACATGAAAAGGCAAGTATTCATTCATTCATTCAGCAATTAATCTGTGGAGTCTAGACTATTTTCCTAGCACTGTATTAGGAAATGGGGAAGCAATGGAGAATAAGATAGATAATGTCTTGGCCTTCATGGAACTTTGATACTTGGTGGGAGAAACAAAGAGCCAAATAAGCAAACAATAAAACATCAAATAATAATAGGTACTATACAAAGAATTAAGATAGGGTGACGCTATAGTGAGGAACTAGGTAGATACTCTGGTCTGGTAGTAAGGGAAGACTTCTCTAAGGAGGTGACATTTAATCTGAGACCTTTGATTTCAAGGAACAGTCAACGTGAAGAGCAGGAAAGATGCTCAAAGAGAGATCAGCAAAGGCAGAAAGTAAACCAAAGGCCCATCTGTCTGGAGCTTAGTGGGCAAGGGGGAGAGTGAAACGACATGAAAGACAGAGTCAGGGTCCAGGATATAATCATGTAAAAGGAAAAGATAAATGAAGGTGATACCTTTTCAATTATATAAATGTTTTCAGGCTCTTTTAATATGGAAAACTAGTGTTTGTTTTTCTTTCCCTCTGTTAAATTGGAAAGAGGAAACCAAAATCTGTCTTCTCATCTACTTGGAGCTTTGGAGGAATAAGCCCTATTTGAACACACAGAAAGGGGGTATGAATTAAGCTTTGACTTAAGTGAACCATCAATGTCTATGGTAAAAGAAATAGAATGAAGGTTTGAGGGAAGAGGCAGAGTAGCTTAGAAAGCAAGAATTCCAATGGTCTTGAGGCCCACAGAGCTTATTGTGTCCTGACTTCTCACCATTCTCTCAGAGGAGAAAGAGATTGACCTCTAAGTGATGGGCTTGAGGTGAGGCACAAAGTCTGGAAAACCAGAGATGTGGGCCTATTTCTTGGAAAGAAACCAGGACTCCAGAGAGGAAGGCTATCTGATGACTGTAATGGCAGACAAGGGGTTTTCCCAAGTAAGATGGTAAGATGGAATGAACTCTATTTAAGAGAACATAGAAATGCAGTATATTTCTTTGAAAAACTTACTTTTTGTACTTACATTCATTTCAGTAAAAATACATAGGCAAATTCAAGTTTATGTGATTCTGTTGGATGTTTAAATTGGCATTTCCCAAAATTCTGTGGACTATAATAAGACATTATGAAAAAAGAGTACCCATGTTCAAATACATCCAGGAAACAATGGGTTAAACACTCTTTAATGTTTGTTTGTTGATTGGTTTGTTTACCTGCAGGACTTCTCAGAACTTTTAGGTATGCCTATGTTCATTATGAACATGCAAGTAGAAGATACAGAATTTAGCATTTTCTGAACTTATTTGATCAAACAACCCTTTTCTTTTTCCTTCAGAATATTTCATAGAACTAATCTTCAAAAAATGCATTGGAATGTAAGTGTGGGACTAGACTGTATTAACAACTAAAATGGGAAAAGGGATATGGACAGTGAAGACAAGTTAAACACAATGTAAGTTAACTCATAGATTCAGGTAACCACTGTGTAAGAACACTTAAAGAATATCAAAACTTCTTTTGCTCAATATGATAGTCCTTATTATAAATTAGGCATAAATTTTATGAAGAGAAGCAAAGTTATACAATCACAATTATTTCATAAATATTATATGCTATACTCAGCTATTGGTATTTTTGTTGCACAACTCAGTTAAACAAAACCATCTTCTACTCTAATCTCTTTAAAAGAGGTAAGAGTTGACATTTTACATCATGTTCTCTATTTACCAACGATTTTTATAGATTTAAAAGTGTATGAAATAATATAAAGGATAAGAGAGCCATATGGTAAAGATTAATTTAAATAATTTTATTGCATCTGTTAAATTCAGATAAATAAAACCTTTATCTTAGTGAGTAAAATTAGCTATTGAGTCTCTGATGTGTAGATCAAGATCTACAAATGGACCTGCAAACTTCTTTCAGTAGATCCTGGAGTCACATACCACTGGCACTGGCCCTTCTCAGCCACTTCACCCCTTCTTGCTTTGCTGGGATTCCCTGTGGGGAAAAGAAGGTGCAGCCAGCAGGGTTACATTCTTGCTGAGTCGGTGTGTCTACATACTGTAAGTACCCTCCCCTTCACCACCCACAATATAATCTCAAACTGTCCTCAGAAACACGGGGGCCCTCCCCACATTGTAGTCTACCCACAGAGCCTTTCATTGGCTTAATGTGGAATCTTGCTTCCAAATACTCTATTAATAATAAATTGAAAGGTTAACTTTATAATCTCAGAATATGAAACACAAAGACTTTATAAAAATATTTTTACAGTTTAGTTTCCTTGGTAATTTTGCTGAAAATGAAATTTGCTCTTGGTCGAATATTCATTTGGTCCAATCCAATTAGAGTAACTTTTGTCACCCAGATCACCAGAAAGTGCCATTAACCCAAAGTCATGTTGGAGTACTGTATAATGGTCACTGTTATAAAGATAACTTCCCTACACCATGACTCTCCTAAGAGCTTTTTTGTTAAAATACATAATTGTAATATAATACACTTTAAAGGAATAATTCTAGTAATCCATGTACTGTGTATATTAACCTACTCCAAATATTCAATCCTTATTATTTTACAATTCAAGATAAAATTTGGAGGCAACAGTACTCTTTTACTTCAATTTAGAATCATTGTATATCTGAGTTGCATGGAAAAATCAGATAGTTATGTGTTTCACACCTTGAACAGGTAAGATGTAACTATCCCCAAAGAAGTTTCAAGTCTAAAGCATAAAGCAAAGTCCTGATAAAATCCTGTTTGTAGAAACTGAACCACTGAAATGTCTCAAGGAGATAGGTAGAATCATACACAAGAAGAGACAGGTGTGGAAAAAAAGATATCTATTCTTGGAGTACTGGCATGGAGTGCTCACCTATCTCTGTAGGTTCCAGAAAAATGGAGATGTCAAAGACATGGGAGGGTGACATAAACCATTTTTTAATCTAACAGCTTTTAAGTGGCCTCCCAAGTGTACTGGATGGTTGAATGGGATAAAAAATGCTAGTAATAACAGTGATTTGTATTGAGAATTGAAAACATGAGTCTAACCTGTCTTCCCATTTTGAGAATTCTGTTAAAATGCTTTGCAAAAGTTTAAGAGTAGAACATAAAGGTAATTTATCTACTGCCATTTTCCCATGCAAATTACTTGAATCTATTAACATATGAACTTTCAAAATATTAGTTCAGTTCTATAACTATTCTAGACAAAGCAGAGGAAAGGCCCCTACTATTGCCATTTGTATTTCCTAAGACCAATTTGATAGCAAAAGACCGTAGAATTTAAAAATAAGTGAGGCCATTGAAAGAGCTCTCTCGACAACATTCATCGAGCACTTTCTATGAGCTAGCCTCTGCTGCATGACCTTTATGTGAGCCAACTCTTTTCTTTTTTGTAAAGTTTTTTTTAAGTAATATCTACACCCAACATGGGGCTCAAACCCACAACCCTGAGACAGAGTCGCACGTTCTACCTACTGAGCCCTCCAGGCGCCCCATAACTCTTAAATTGTTAAACAAGCCTTTGATGTCAGTACTATTATTATCCTCATTTTAAAGATAAGAACATATTGATAATATATGGTAGAGCTGAAATATTTCAAGAATAAGAATATTAACAGAATTATATGCTCTTTTATTCAATAGAATTTAGAAAGTAACTACTGATAATGGTATGGCGAATAGTAAAGATTTATCATTGATAGCCTCTTGTCCAAAATGAGTGTATAACTGGTGTTAGGTGTGGAGTGAGGGTGGGACGTGGTATTGTGGGGCTTAAACCCAAATAGACATAAGATTTTAGAAAAGCAGACTATAGATAAATCAGCCGTCATAGCACCTGAGGATGTTACCTTTTTGTTGAGTCAACTTTGTTTTTCTCTTTGCTCCTATTCTCTGTTCCTTTCCACTGCTTCCTCCTCCAATATTATTACTATTGTTTTTTTTTGTTTTTATTCCCCAGGTATTTAAAACATTATTGAAAGTTTTAAAGTTCTCTGAAGCATCTCTTGAAATCCCCTGGGAGGAAAGCAATGCAAATTTCAAATGAAGAAAAGGAAGAAAATTGTAAAGTTTCACAGTTTATGAGCACTTCCCTGTGACCAATGCAGTTCTATATTCTTTAGCTCTGTATGCATTCTTCCACTGTGATTTATAGATATCTCTTTTATACACTACAATGGTTCAAACTACTTTACATTGAAATCCATTCCAATTTAAGTTAGATATTTTTCTAAAGTGGCAAAGGAATAAAGGCTTATGAAAAAATGCTCAACCACGAAGAAAAAATGCTTATACTATGTATAGAAAACCATGGAACTTTTTAATGTAAATTCTAGGAAGGAACAAATCAGTGAGTTTGATTTGATCTGTAAAAAGATCTAAGAACAAATCAACAATTTTTAAACATCTATAAAAAATTGGAGGTGATAACCAATAAAGCCTGTGAGAAGTCTACCTTATCAGAACCTTCTAATTTCATTTTATGAAAAAAAAACATGATGGGGCTGATAGACATCAGGAAAACATAAATGTAATCTGCCCAAGAGTCCACAGATATTTGTATCTGACATAAGGATCAACCATCCCAAGCTCCATATGTGAATCTGTCAAATTCCCTGGGGATGCTCCTTTGTCAAATAGTAAAAACAAGGGATTGGAGGAAGAAATGCACACAGGAGTTCAACTTTCCTAAAGATTTAAATCAGTAAAGGACCACTGATATATAAGACTTTAAACAGAATTCTTGCCATTATTACTATGATTATTATTTTAAGTATTTGGGATATTTTAAGCATAATCCACCTTGATGGCTGTTGGAAGAACAGCCGTTAATGACCTGGCTGGGGCCTCACAGTCAAATTTCTATCATTAAGAGGCGGTGTTTGTGTAACCCTGCTTTCTGTCTTTAATTTAGCAGATCTGAGTCTGATTATAGGGTGTGATTATTACCTTTTTCATATTGTCAATGTTTCAAATGTAGAAGATGGTTCATATCCTACAGAAATGGACACAGCTACAAATATGAGTGGTCTGCATTTAAGAGTTAAATGTGGACATCACCCCTAAACATACAGTGTCTGACCTTCAAGCTTCCCTGGCCTTGGAGAGGCTAGTTGAGCTCTTGACTTCATAGGGAAACTCAGCAGGACAAGGGCCTGTTGATAGCTTTTATCATTCAGTTGAGAACTTGGAAGCATGTTTATTATTTATAGGGCTGTTTCAAAATGCAGTTATACTTATTTTTTATTAATTGACTTTAGCAAATTAATGCATATGTTTATATGCACAATGGAGATAAGACATCTCAATTAAAAGAGTACATCCATTAAGCACTGGTTTTTAGAAAAAATGATGAAACTTTGGCTAAAAAGTATTTACTACACTGCACTAAGCCCTTTATGTAGATGATCTCTTTTCATCCCGGTGTCAACCCTATGAGTAGTTTCACTCATACATATTTAGGTGAAAAAACAGATACCAGGGTTTATGTGAAGTCTGTAAGTTCACAGAGCTAGAACAAAATCTTAAGCAACGGCCTCTAGGGCCTTCACCTTTAACTACAACTACTACTGTAATGTAGCTTAAGGAGGCTGGTATTCCAAACATTAAATATTTCTTACCTCAGATATCTAAGTATTTGTAGTTTATTACTCATAACTTATCAGTATTTTTGAAATATTAACACATATTGCCATATGGGTCATACATATTTTGCTATTGCCAGCCTTACATTTCATCTTCCATTTCCCAATATTATTGTAGAACCCACTTATATGGATGTGATCCCATCATTGAAAGTCATTGACTTTTAAAAAATTGATATTCTTATCAAGAGTACTAAATATTACTGATGCCAACTAGTAGTCTTATCATGAAAGAGAATAAGGTATAAGTGTAATTTGTCTATTTGAAAAAGCCTCATCAACATTTACATTGAGTAGTATTTTAATGAAATATCTGCTAAAAGTGGGAGTTGTGTGTATGTGTGTGTACTCTCTTTAGTTCCAGGAAAAATAAAAACTATTACAGATGGAACTGTGCAGTATTTTTGCCTCCAAATTTTTCCATTTGGTCAAATTTCAGAGCATTTGTTTTGTGGAAGTCTATTTCAAAATGTATTTGATATTTCTTTAAGGTAAGTATCTTCATCCAAGAAAACACAAACAACAAGCACAAGAGCCTAGGGTCTACCTTAGAACCTAGGACATATGGCCTGTACTTTCCATTCACTTTCAATGTGATCTTTTAGGAGAAACTTGCTTATGGATGCCCTTTGTGTTTCTTGCTGGTGAAGTTCTGCCTGCTCTATTTCAGTGATCACAGGATGAAGAAAAGATGAGAATGACCAAGAGAAAGTATGAGGAGCATACATTAGTAGCAGCTCAAAGTTTAGGAGCTAAAAAAAAAATTTCTGAGGACCTAACGCTTCTGTAATGTTCTGTGCCAGCCTATATTTAACTTGTGTTGAAAAGCCCATGTTCTCTGAGTTAAAATTAATCTGTCTCCATGGTGAGTTCCAATAGAACTGTGGCTGGTTAGCTCAGCGAGTTAGAGTATGGCAATGATAAAATCAGAGAAGGTCAGAAAACTGCCTTTTGTTTCTTGGCCCGAGGTGACTCCCTAGCTCCAGTCCTCATATATGGGTACTCCATAGACCTCACTGGAACTGGGCAGATAAGATAATGTGGATGGGTCAGCACAAGTCAGTCATCTTCCCTGGAGAAATAACTTAGATCTTCAACATACTAAAGGCACTTCAGTAGAGAGCTACCATCCAAAAGGAAAGAAAATACAGTACATTCTAATCCACTGCTTTTCTAAGTGAATTCAAGGACCATCTTTACCCACATTTCCACCGGTACTTTCTAAATGTGAACACGCAGATTCCCAGGCCTTGTGCAGACTGTCAGAACCAGGGTCCCTAGTATTTGGCTAAGGAATCAGCATATTGGAGTGTGCACAAAGGGGTTATTGTTTTCACCAAGACTTGAAAAATACTGATCTCATATGTCCCCTATTTCCCACTGGTGCCATGTTGCTGATTATTGAATTTAGTATAGAGGACAAGCAACGCAGGGCCCAAAGTCATGAGGATTATTTTCTAATTGCAGCTCAGACACTAATTAACTATGTCATTTTATTTAAGTCTAACCTTAAAATAAAAGCAACTTGAGCCATTTGCTAGACTGAATACGGGTTCTCTACTTACAGCTGGCTCTTCTTTCCCTTCTCTCCCAAATTCCACTCCAACACATTAAAGCATACAACAAATTCCCATTATTAACAGTGATACTCTCCATACACTTAAGAATCATAAATCTTGACTAGAATAGCCTCTGATCTTCCAAATTGATGATAAAAATACTAAGAGATTTGCCCAAGGTGTAGTTGATAGTGTAGAGAGAGTCAGAAAGAGTCATACTAAGATGTGCCACTTTGGCATGCAGATTATTTTGCACTGAAGACAAACAAGGCCCAAAAGACTCAGGAAGAAATTTTGACCTCCTCTCAACTGCTGCAAATGATTTGGATGGAAGACCTTCTCCAGGAAGGAAGCTACAACCATAGATAACTACATTATAATAGGAAGTAGGTGTGGTAGACAGGGAGGAATTTAGCAAAGGCTGTTTGCTAAACTTCTTCTCTGTGTCTCATTGTTTCTGTATGTCCCAGCAAACATTTTACCAAATATTTGCTCTTTTTCATCTTGTTGTGAATTGCTTTCCTTCCCTTGAGGTCACAGACTCCAACTCCTTTCTCCTTACTTCAGGATGACATATATGCCTCATTTTGCCTGGCTGTCTTGGGAATCTCATGTTTATGTGAATTCTCTGTACCTATGTTATTAAATTTTATTTTCTCCTGTTAATCTGTCTCATATCAATTTAATTCTTAGACCAGCCAGAAGAATCTTGAAGGGTACAATAATATTTTTTTTTCTCTCCAACAATAGTATTGGCATTAAAACAGGTATTGAGGTTTCCAGCTTCTGATTTTAACTAAATATAGTTCAATTTCCCACTCACTGAAGAGAAAAATGTCTATACTGACCATAAGAGATGGCTGTGAGATAGTATGTATTTTCATAGGTAAAAATATCCAACTTTCCTAGCTACTCCCCACCAGTGCTTAAAGCTTTTCCATCTCTGACTTTGCTCCAAAGTATTTGTCTCCTTGAAATACCTATCTTCCCCATTTGGGCACAACAAAATTCTCACAATCCTCAAAGCCTAATCTTTGGGTTTTACACACCTAATCACAATGTGGAGAGGGGGATTTCACATATACCACCAAGCAATTCTCATCCCTGGGGGGTCCTACAATTCAGCTTAGTTCTGACACTATCTGCCTGGAGATAGTGTCGGTTCCACAGGTGAAAGGTTCGGTATTACGAGACTGACTCCTCACAACTTCAGACACAGGTGACAAGTCCAGCTCATCACAGGTGCTTCGGCCCAACTGGGTATAAATCAGAGGTTCCAACAATTTCCTTCTTTGGCCCTTTTAATTTGCTTGAGCAGCTCACATAACTCAGAGAGACATTTCACTTACTAGATCATCTGTTTATTATAAAAGGATATAACTTAGGAACACCATAGGGAAGAGATGTGTAGGACATAACATGGGAAAAGGGTGCAGACCTGCCATGCTCTCTCCAGGAGCACCACTCTTCCCAAATCTCCATGTGCTCACCAACCCAGAAGCTTTCCAAACCTTTCATTTTGGGTACTTACGGAGGTTTCGTTACATAGCCATGATTGATTAAATCATTGGCCAATGGCAAGTGATTTTACCTCCAGCCGGCTTCCTTCCCTGGAGGTGGGAGGGGGGCAGGGACTGAAAGTTCTCTTTTTTTTTTTTAATTTTTTTTTCAACATTTTATTTTATTTTTGGGACAGAGAGAGACAGAGCATGAACGGGGGAGGGGCAGAGAGAGAGGGAGACACAGAATAGGAAACAGGCTCCAGGCTCTGAGCCATCAGCCCAGAGCCCGACGCGGGGCTCGAACTCATGGACCCCGAGATCGTGACCTGGCTGAAGTCGGACGCTTAACCGACTGCGCCACCCAGGCGCCCCTGAAAGTTCTAACCCTCTAATAACAGGTTTGGTTCTCCTGGTGACCAGCCTGCATCTTTAAGTGCCTTCCAAAAGTCACCTCATGAAAATACACCTTTATCACTTTCAACACTTAGGACATTCCAAGATCTTAGGAGCTCTGTGCCAGAAACAGGGAGGAAGACCTCATATATATTTCTTATTATAAATCACAATATCACACCTAACTAAAAGACTCCTTAATATTTCCCTTGCCCAGCTTCCAAGTTAAATTAAATTTATATGGGACTTCTTAGTGGTATTATCCTTAGACCCAGGCATAGAGGCCCTGCCCTATCCATTCCCTTTGGAGGATCTACTCTGGCCCTATTCCTACCAAGCCACTGCCCATGGGGCAAAGTGTCCAAAAGACTCAAGGAGGTGTGCGCACCAAAGGCCCTTGTCTCCTGCTTTCCAGACCATATGTATGGTATTCCAAAACTTAAAATGTCCTGCCCAGGAGGCCCTATGGGTCTCTCCTTTTGGTTGACTCCTTGAAGACAGACTCCCCAGTGCTTTTGTGTGTATCCCTATCCTTAAAGGAAGGTCAAGGTGCAGGAGTTTGTGAGGCAGGGTTTTAGGGAGGGTGGATGGAACTTGGATGTGAACAACATGTATATGAGGTCCATCAAAGTGAAGGAGACTGAGAAAAGCAGTGGGGGACCACATTTGGAGGGCCTCCTTTTGTTCCCTGGCCCTGACGCCACATACATCAGTACACCTTAAAGTACCAATGTTATGTGCCAATTTATAATTTAAAAAAAAGTGAGCCTACTTGTTAGGTTCTAGGGGTCAGCAAACTTTTTCTTACAGGGATAGATTTTAGGTTCTGCAAGTCATGCAATGTCTGTTACACCTCCTAAACTCTATGGTTGTAGCATGAAAGCAACCACAGATAATACAACTGGGTTCCAATAAAACTTTATTTACAAAAACTGGTGGTGGGCTGGATTTGGTCCCTGGGCTGTTGCCAACCACGGCATTTTCTGTGTTTCACTTCTCTGGCCTTTACCGCATTCTACCTCATGGTCTACAGTTATCTGCTCCCTCTCTCATCTCTACTCTGAGAAGTTTAGATGGATGGCCAAATTTAGCAGCTAACCAAATAGTATATAATTTGATACATAGAAAGGGAATTGAAACTCTGGGACACCCTTTGTGTTTTGACAAGAAGAGTACTCTTTGTGCTAACACAGCATTTAGCCCACGGTCACATTTTGTTTTTAAAGCAGTGCTAGGAAACTATGATTTACAGACTGGAGGTGGCATGTGATTGCCACTTGTAACTCTATTAACCATATTATAAATGTGTGTCATGATTTAGCCTTAAATATATCACATATTCTCCTTATGTTAGTGTCCTAGCAACATCTGGTTAGTAAGCAGCATTTTTTATTGTACTTTTATTAGTATAAAGACAAAAATAGGCTTTAAAAAGTGACCCTTTAATGGAGTAAATCGTAAACTCCCTCAGGGAAGAGACTATGCTTTATGCCTCTGTACCTTCAGCACCTAAGACACAGTGCCCACATATGGCAGAGCTTTCCTAGTGCTCTCTTGGAGAATTAGGAGAAAAAGCTGACCTGGTGGCAATTCAGCGGACTCCCTAAATTCTCAGCAACTGAACTTCACTTCCTCTGTAGCTAAGATGTTCAAACCCTAAGAGAATGATTTGTTTTTTTAATGTACTAAATCACTCTGATGAAAGATTGTGGGTAGGGGGTAGCCAACCTCTTCTCTTCTCCACAAAGAACTTAAAGAGCTCTGTGTGAGGGAGAACACTAACTCAGGCATGTTTCCACTGTCAGGAACAATCTGCAATAACATGAAGTGGTGATGGGGGAACTGATTTACCTTGTGTTAGGGCATGTTCTTGTCATCCTGTAGCATTGTTGAGGCACTAAGATATACAGGGCGTGCCCATTAGGCAGCATTTCTTTTTGAGCAGCGCACTCGTCCCTCTGCATCCTTGCTGCTCAATGTGAGGTCTTCAGAGCAGCAGTACTGGCATTGTGGTACCACCTGGGAGTTTGTGAGGAATGCAGAACCTTGGCTGTATCCCAGATCTACTGAATCAAAATCCCCTGGGTGATTTACAAGCAATTCAAGTTGGAGAAGCACTGATCTGTAGGACTATGGATTATTCACTTCTCTATCCCTGAGTAGAGCAAAGCAACACATGCAACAAGGTATGGTACTTTCCATTAGCATCAACTTCTTGCTAATACACCCATTAAGGTGAAGAATATTGGTGTTCTTTCATCTAGAACTACAAGTTACAAAATAATGCCTACTGCTAACAGTGCACTTTGCATGTATAATCTCCTTTACTAGAAAGTACTGACAAAGTCAATTCTGCACGGATTTACTTTCATGCCTTAGTCCTTATTGGCACTGGAATGCATTCACCTTCACTGCTGGCTATGGCAGCATGCCCAGGTTCACCACTCAAATGCCTACTGTAATGCAGGATCACCAGCAACAAGATGCTGGCAGCTGGCCAGACTCCAAGCCTTTCTTGTCACAAAGTTACCTGGATGGGCAAGGCATATGAGGGGAATGGGTAACAACAAGATGTCTCAGCAGCCTGCTGTACAGAAACTGAGAGAATGAAGTCAAGCAGAGGAGAAAAAACAGACATGGTAAAAAACGATTTTGAACACTATAACCAAGCCAAGTACTGTTGGAAAAAATCCTATCAGTGAGGAGTGTACAACAACCAAGGATGTGTTGACAGACCATAAAACTAACTGGAAGAGCTGCAAACAGCTTCCAACTCTGCACATTGAATTGGCACCCACAAGTGCAGGTTGTGCAAAAGCCACAAGTAAAGATTCATTCACTCAATCAAGTATTCATTGGGATCTGTTACTATGAGCCTTACATGCTCGGCTAATTTTTTTCAGAGAAAAACCAGGTCTTTATGACCTGGTTCTATTCTAGTAGGAGAAAGAGACAGATAAAGTAATTACAATAAAATAAGTCCTTTAGCAGGAACTTGCATTCTGATCATTGGAGATGACAGGGAATGGTGTTGGATAGCACATACTACTAGAGAAGTTGAGTCAGGCTTAACAGAGGAGATACTGGAGATGGGTATTGAAGGATGAGTAAAAGTTTTCCAGGTAAAAATTAGTGGGAAGGATATAGTACAGAGGGATATGTATGTGGGAGTGTGTGTGTGTGTGTGTGTGTGTGCGTGTCTATGTATTTAGCACAGTAAAAGAATATGCATGGTTAAAAGTCATTTTGACCAGAGTGTGAAACAAAGCTAAAAAAGAATTCTTAAACTAGATAGCAAAAAAAAAAAAAAAAAAAAAAAAAAAAAGAAAGAAAAAAAAAAATTCCTGTCAGGCTAAAGCATTTACAGTTAATCCTATAAGCACCAAGGACATATTGGAGGATTTTAAACAAAGAAACATCAGGATCAGGTATAAACTAAAAGACTGAGAAGATCGTTTTACATAGATAACAGTTGTTAGTAGTATCACCTACAGGTCAAAAAACAAAACCATGGATAACAACAACAGTGATCATGGGAACTTTTTGTGGAACTTGGAGATCTAGAAAGAAAAAAAGAGGGTAAAGGAAAAATGTATAATCAAATACGTCTCTCAAAGGGATATTGGATATTCCCGCATTCAAGCAGCTACTTTGTGCTAGCCACTCAATAGCTTTTCTTGAGGCAATAATAAAGGAAGCCTTGTTCATCATTGCAGCTGGCTAGATCCTGCCCAATTTACAATTTCCCCAAACTCAATCACTACATTTTTCCCCTTTCTACATTAAGGACTATTGCAATTTGCATGTTATATTAGATTCAAAATCTCAAATTAAAATATGTCACTTATTAGAGACATTCCCATCTCAATATCAGTCTGAAATTGGTACCGTCCATTACATGTAACTTTATTTCCTTCTTTAAAGAACAGGAAAAAAATCATCACTTACAGAAGTTACATCACTTATAGAACTTATATCATTTTTTCCCAAATCATTTAGCGTTTCCTCTACTTTCTTCATTAAAATGCACATCCTAAATTATGTCCATTTTTGGGCTTTTTAAATTTTGGTCTTAAAACTTGCCAATAAAACGAAAGTAAAATGTTCTTTTAAATGGGCTCTCTATCTCAAGTCATTTAGGCATTTAATTGTCCTAGTATGTTGAATTTTTGAATGACAATTAGAACGCAATATATGTAATTTGATTATCAGCTCTCTGCTTACAAAAGCTATGATTCAGCTGTACACATTATTGCAGCTACCCAAACCCCATGATTTGATAGTAGTACTGTTTTAATAAAGTAGGTCATGAAAAGCAATGATTACTCAATCTCTGAAGATTAAGGTAAGTGGTAAAGATTAAGGTAAGACATTTTCTCAAATACAGAAAACAGGAAATGAGAATATAATGATACCTATTTAGAATTTATTACAATCTAAATATCACTTCAAGTATAGTGGTCTTTTCAGAACTACCAGCAAAAATATTCTATATTTTGAGAGCCTCATTATTTCTGGTGGCTTGGCCATACACAAAGTGTTTGCTGAATTTAATGGTGCTTTTGATGTATACACAGCATCACTGGTCTCTATCAGCTCTGTATTACAAAATATAAAAGAACTAGACTTCAAATCAAAGAAGAGAATGTAGTCACTTGGAATCGAAGCGGATCATGTGACTACCACAGGTACTCACAATATAAAGCCAATCAACATAAATGTATTACATCTATAGTCAAAGCAATGTAGACAAAGCCTTAATGCTGTGTGCTTTGATCTGCTGCGGTAGGAAAGCAGAGACTTGACAGATCTATAGCATCTTGTACTTGTATAGACCTGTAGGCATCCGGGCCCACATCATACTCTCAGGAAAGAAACTTTGTCTACCAAGTAAAAGAATCAAATTTTGGAGATTAGAACCGTGCACACAAAAGCTTTATAGGAATACAAAGACCCCATGGAATTCTCTTCAGATAGTGTTGGTTCCTGTACAGATGGACTCTGCTATTTGCGTGGTGAACATAGCCATTAAATATTACTCACTCTCAGGATTTTAATAGAAGGATCACTATCTATATAAACATGGCTTTTTTCTCAACCCACTAGAGATTTTTGAACCCACCCACCAGTAACTATTCTGAAATAGTCAAACTCCAGCCACCCACAACCAGCAGAGGAGTAACAAAGTGAAGTAGGCATGAGTGGCAATAAAATGCTAGAAAAAGTGGTTCTTCTAAAATAGTTAGAAGAAAACTTACAATGTTTAGATTTAAGTGGCATCTAGACAATAATGTGAAGTTTGCCATTCTTCTCTTCTCCCCTCCTTCTGCCATTTCTCACCCTTTTTCTAGTGGTAAAAAAAAAATGATGAACTTTGGCAGGAAGAGGTGACTATCTGAACATATTAAGCTTGGAGATAGGAAATGAAGTTGTATGAAGAACACCCAAGAGAATGAAAGAATAAGCAAAAATGGCAGTAGATTTATTCACAATTCTCCTGTTTAGTGAATTCCAGAGTCAACATCCTTAAAGTATTTTTAGTGGAAGCAGAAATATATACAAATGTATCATTTACCCCTGACTTAATGTAAATCTCTGCATCTGTAGTCAGAGATCCACAGAATAAACTATGGGCACATTCTGTCATCTAGTTTAATTACACAAGGCTTGGCAGGCAGTAAAACATTTGTAAATTCTCTGGAAAAGACTAAGCTATATGAATGAAATATAGAAGAATGAATGTATTTTATTAGAATTTGAAACTGATGATTGGGAAAGAGACAAAATGAGAACATCCATTCAATAGTCAGAAATAATAGTTTTTGTTTTGACTTACAAAAGGCTTCCAGTTATAACTATTCCTCAATGTTTTCACAAATAAAGATAGAAAAATCAAGTATTTGTTTTCTATTGAAACCTACACACTAAAACCTACATTTGTGATACACATAAGAATACCTCATTAAAATTATTTTTTTCTATTTATGAAATGTGGGAAAGAAACAAAAATTTTAAATATGTTTAACAATTCAAACTCTCATGGGAATCTACAAAAATAAAATAAAAGAAAATTAGTTATTCACTAAAATGCATACTGGGAATATCATTTTTTGTCAGCTTCTTAACTCTTGGGGAGATCTCAGTAATCTTCTAAACCATCTTATTGCAATATTTTAAATTTTTCCCATGTTGGGGGGGACCTGGGTCAGCCAGTTAAGCATCTGAATCTTGATCTCACCCCAGGTCCTGATCTCACCTTTCATGAGATCAAGCCCCACGTCAGGCTCTGCACTGACAGCACAGAGCCTGCTTGGGATTCTCTCTCTCCCTCTCTCTCTCTCTGCCCTCCCCTTGTGCTCTCTCTCTCTCTCTCTCAAAAATAAATAAACTTTAAATTTTTCTCATGTTGGATAATATTTAATTGCCATCAAGCTTTTATTATATGTAGTTTAATTTGTATAAAGTAAAAAGATCAGTCTTAAATGATTTTACCCACACATCTGAGCTCTCAACTATTGCTGAATATTTGTATACCTTTCTTTGTCCTTTACTAGATGAACCCAATAAAATGGGATGTGATTGTCTATACCTAGAGAAGATATTCTCTTCCCATGATGCTCATTAGTGAATTTTTAGTGTACATCATGTAAGTTAACTACCATAAGACACTTAATAATAGCCAACATTTACTGAGCCACTAATGCGTGCCAGGCCGTGGGATTAAAATACTTTAACTGCATCACCTTATTTAAATCTTCACAATATTTATTTATTTAATAAAATTTCACCAAATTTACACTGTTCTTGGTACTTGGGACACCACAGTCAACTCAATGGTCAAAGATCCCTGCTCTTGTGAAGCTAAAATTGTAGTGATAACCAGTAAGTATAATAAAGAAGTAACTTTTAAAAAATGTTACAAGCTAGGAAGTGCCTAAAAAAATTAGAGTAAAAGCTGACAAGGAGATCAGGAGTGTAGAGGTGGGTGTGTTGCAATTTTAGAGGGTGTGATAAGGGTAGGTCTCATGGAGAAGATGACACATAAATGCCAAAATGACACGTAAAAGCCAAAAATGATAGAGGTGAGAAAGTTGGCCTGGAGACTTCTGGGAAATAATGCTCCAGATAAAGAGAACAGCCAATTCAAAGGTCCTAAAGCAAGAATCTACTTGTCGTGTTCAAAGAATAGCAAGGTGAGGATAGAGAGAAATAAGAAAGTTGGAAAAGCCTGGACAAGTAGGGGAAATGAAGCCAAAGAATTAATATAGGCCCCTGTCTCTAGACCATTAAAAGTATTCTGCTTTTACTCTGAGTAAAACCAGTAAGCTTTGCATCATCTGCATACCTTTTTCAAAGGACAACTTTAGCTGTTGTATGGAGAGCTGATCTTAGAGGGCAATGGGAGAGACACAGAGTCACTTAGGAGGTTACTGCAGCAATTTAGGAAAGAGATGATGGAGGCTCCGGCAAAGGTAATAGAATTAAACATGGTGAGAAGTGCTTAAATTCTGGATGCGCGTGAAGATAGTACCAACAAGGATTGATGACACACTGGATGTGGTATGTCAGAGAAGGATAGGAATGATGAATGACTCCAAGATTTTTGGCCTAAACAAATAGAGGGGTAAAACTTACATCAATTGAGATGGGACAACTGAGTAGAATAGACTGGGTAAGAAAAGATAAGTCCAGTTTTGGACAAGGTAAATGACAAATGTCAAGTAGATGGTGATGTCAGATAAGCAGTTGGACATATGTGTTTGGAGTTTAGGAGAGAGACCAAGGTGGGGGTATAAATGTAGTAAGTGGTGACAAAAATGGTATTTATAGCCATTTCATGCAAGTGGATGAAATCATGAAAGGGTGCAAATAGCCCGAGAAGACCACCATTTATTGTATATTGTTTATTGTATATTTTATCTACCACTGCACTATATGCTTCACAAATAATATTTTTACTTTTCCCAATAATCCTAAAGGTAGCCATTCTTTTCTCTTTAGAGACCTGGAAACCAAACTCTGAAACACTAAGTGACCTGTCAAAGGTTTCACAGCTAGCAAATGTTAAAGCTAAAATTGGAACTCAGACTTGTCTTGATCCTAATGTCAATTCAAGTATACCATGAGATCTTCTGCAATTCAGAGAGGATATAGTAATATCAAGAAGGAGAGTGAAGATGAAAATTCTATGTTTTTTTAAAAGCTTCCTCCTAGGCACAAAAATAGACACATAGACCAATGGAATAGAATAGAAGCCCCAGAACTAGACCCACAAAAGTATGGCCAACTAATTTTTGACAAAGCAGGAAAGAATATCCAATGGAAAAAAGACAGTCTCTTTAACAAATGGTGCTGGGACAACTGGACAGCAACATGCAGAAGGATGTAACTAGACCACTTTCTTACACCATTCACGAAAACAAACTCAAAATGGATAAAGGACCTGAATGTGAGACAGGAAACCATCAAAACCCTAGAGGAGAAAGCAGGAAAAGACCTCTCTGACCTCAGCCACAGCAATTTCTTACTTGACACATCCCCAAAGGTAGAGGAATTAAAAGCAAAAATGAACTATTGGGACCTCATGAAGATAAAAAGCTTCTGCACTGCAAAGGAAACAATCAATAAAACTAAAAGAAAACCAACGGAATGGGAAAAGATATTTGCAAATGACATATCGGACAAAGGGCTAGTATCCAAAATGTATAAAGAGCTCACCAAACTCCACACCCTAAAAACAAATAATACAGTGAAGAAATGGGCAGAAAACATGAATAGACACTTCTCTAAAGAAGATATCCAGATGGCCAACAGGCATAGGAAACGATGCTCAACGTCGCTCCTCATCAGGGAAATACAAATCAAAACCACACTCACATATCACCTCACGCCAGTCAGAGTGGCTAAAATGAACAAAACAGGAGACTATAGACGCTGGAGAGGATGTGGAGAAATGGGGACCCTCTTGCACTGTTGGTGGGAATGCAAATTGGTGCAGCCGCTCTGGAAAACAGTGTGGGGGTTCCTCAAAAAATTAAAAATAGACCTCCCCTATGACCCAGCAGTAGCACTGCTAGGAATTTACCCAAGGGATACAGGAGTACTGATGCACAGGGGCACTTGTACCCCAATGTTTATAGCAGCACTCTCAACAATAGCCAAATTATGGAAAGAGCCTAAATGTCCATCGACTGATGAATGGATGAAGAAATTGTGGTTTATATACACAATGCAGTACTACGTGGCAATGAGAAAGAATGAAATCTGGCCCTTTGTAGCAACGTGGATGGAACTGGAGAGTGTGATGCTAAGTGAAATAAGCCATACAGAGAAAGACAGATACCATATGGTTTCACTCTTATGTGGATCCTGAGAAACTTAACAGGAACCCATGGGGGAGGGGAAGGAAAAAAAAAAAAAGAGGTTAGAATGGGAGAGAGCCAAAGCATAAGAGACTGTTAAAAACTGAGAACAAACTGAGGGTTGATGGGGGGTGGGAGGGAGGAGAGGGTGGGTGATGGGTATTGAGGAGGGCACCTTTTGGGATGAGCACTGGGTGTTGTATGGAAATCAATTTGACAATAAATTTCATATATTAAAAAAAAAGCTTCCTCTTAATGAATAATTACATGTTGGGGAAAAGTGTAGAGAAGAAAGTTATGAAGCTGAAAAGTATGAGGAGTTTTATCACCTTGTAATTTTTAAAAAATACAGTAGCTATCTAAGTATAGATTCCAGTCCATTTCTGCTTCACTCACGTTAAAAATTACTGTCATATTAATGGTCCTAAAACATTGTTTTCAGCATTATTGAGGTAACCAAAACCTTTGGCTATAGGTTCTAAGCTTCCAGTGCAGCATTCAGGGTGTTTTATCAACCGACCTGGCATTTTAATGCATGTGTTGAAGCCTGTGTGAACCTGGCTTGTGAACCTGAGGGATGGAATAGACACAATCTTTACTATATAAATAATATTGCATCATGAACAAAATCTTTACAATGCAAACGCCATTATAGGTCCTCAGCTGGGTTTATTGTGTTGTTTCATCCAACTCCTTTTTCAATTTATCTTGCTGAGACCAGGATACCTTGGGAGACCCTTCTTTCTTTCCTCCTTTCCTCCCTCCCTCCTTTTCTCTGATCATTATTGAGTAATACTACATGCCATACATTCTCCTAGGCACCAGAGACATGTGGCGACCCAGTCAGATGAGGTCCCACCATCTAAGCCTTACATTCAAGGTGTAGTAAGTAGTGGAAGTGTAGAGGTGTAGATGTAGTACATGGTGACAAATATTCTATTTACACACACAGAAGTAAATTTTTTAATGGAGAATTTGAGGAGAAAAAAACACAGCTAGTGGTGACTGGGGAGCACATAATATTCTTACGAGAACAGTCTTCTCCATGGTGGGGAATTCTTAGCATTCAGAAATCAAAGTTATTTCAGTTCATGCATAGTGGTCAAAGAAATAGAGAGTTGATTAAATTGAGACAGAAGTATATCATAGGCAAAATCTGCACACTTTAAGTATTGTCAGGGGCCATGTAGTTGTGGGTTTAAGCTTATTAAATCAATGGCCAGTATCTTGGTCTATATAGCTATTTTTTGTTTGGACACTGAGGTTAGAACTCAATGCATTTTGTGCATTGTCCTAAGTTATCCCACACTTTAATATTCCCAACATAAAGTTGGAACAGGTCTTATACAAATAAGTTTACTTAGATACTATCCTTTGGTATTAAATCATTTCCACTTACCTTTTAAGATTCTCAAAAAGTAAATTTGTGCATATACAAATATATACTTTGGGTGCTGTAATTCTTCCTTTGAGTGGTAGTAACTTACTTATAATGGCTAGGTATATTTAAACTCTCCAACTTAACTAATGATTCCAGGGAAGTTAAACTGAACCTTCAATTTTCTTAATATCTTTCAGATCCAAAAATCTGGACTGAAGCCACATGATCAGGTTTTATCATATGTATTCTTTTTATACTTTTGTAATCGCAGTCATAGTAACATTAAAACAAATAATATGACTAATAAGATAGGACTAGCATGAATTCCAAAACTAATATAGGATAAGTTCATATCTACTAGGATTTGAATATTTACTTCCAGGAAATGGGGTGAGGCCAAGGAAGGTGCTTAGAGCAATAAACCACAACTTCTCTGATTATGATCTTAAGAAATTAAAGCTAATTTTCATATTGGGAACAGGAAATAGTATTTCCTTTCTTTTACTTACAAATACAGATGAAACTTAAATAACTTCTGATGCACAGTCTGTTTCAATAGGCATCACTCATCTCCCATACCACCCACATAGCTCTTGAGTAGGAAATTTAAAATCACATGACCTACCTACTTTAAGAAATGTGGTACTTTGTGTGGCAAAGATAAAATCAATTGACTCAACTCTATGAGGATAAAAGAAAAGCGTACTGTGCGCAAATAGCATGATGCAAACAATAAAAATAGAACAACTTATGAGCCTGGAGCCTTAAAGTTATACTGAATTAAAAAAAATAGTCAATAAATAGAGATGCTGAGAGGCTCTTAATAAGCTTAATAATATGTACTTGAAAGATAAAACATATACACCCATAAACACAACGGGAGTCAGTCTTGTAATGGAAAAGGAGTATCATCTTCACTGAATTCTTGGTCTTTGAAAAATATCATAAACTTTTTTAATTACCAAAGACATGCCAGGACCAGAGAAGAAATCGATCCAGTGTTTTAGAGCAGACTTAGTGGTGGGGTGAGAACTATTTGTTTCTTTTAAGACAGATTTTTTAAAAATACTTCATAGTTTACACATTTAATTACTTTGGCAATGAGTGAATTGCTCATTCCAGACTGGTGCTTGCATTTAGCATGGAGAAGGTACATAATCTGGGAGTATTTGTTGAACTGAATTGAGTTGATCATCTAGTCAAATGTCAAGTCAAGTGAGGAGAAAAATAGTCGAGATGGTTTTCATTAGAGTGAACACCAGGTAATGGATAATTATTTGGTTGTAGTAGAGAGATTTTATATGTCTGCAAGGAGGTGTACCAAGTTCATTCCTATTCAAATCTTCTGTGATTTAATGAATGGCTGTCCATTTAGACACAGCCACTACTTTAAAAAATTACTGGCGCAATGGTCTCAGTGTATTCAACTTGACTGAATATCTTCACAGGAAATAAAACACAGAAAGTGCTTCTAGCACCTCAGTAGGACTGAAGAAAGCACTTTAAAATTTAAACTAATAGCACATCCCTCGAATTTAGGACAGAAATTGATATTTTCATGTAAAATAAAAGTGAATAGTGTTATATGAATCTCCTCCTTTCAGTAAATATTGAGCTCTGGGATATATTATTTCTATAGTTTCAAATTCATTAATATTCTAAACTAGTCCCCCCAACTAGTCCAAATCACAGATTGGCTAATGCTAATGAAACACTGCTTTCATTATGTTTATTCTATACCAGTAAATCTACATTCAACTCATTCCACTACCACTCAGTTCATTGTGTCTTGCCTTCTGCCAGCTTTCACTATCCATCTACAGCCTTGTCTCATATAACCCAAACAATTGTCTTATTATCTTTGGAGTTCAGAGAACTTGGCCCCACACTACTCTGCTCCATTTCCTTGTCCTTTCCATGACCTCCCACCAACTCCTCCCCTTAACCTTGGAATCAAGCACATAAACCACTAAAGAAAAATAGGTCCTATGTAAACACTCCAGACCTGGATTTTCAACTCCTTCCTTTCTCTCTATGTAAAACAGACAGGAGATGCTCACTAAATATTGATGATCTGGTAACTTATAACAGGAGAAATTGTAATATGGATTCAACTACACAGGAGTAATTGTAATATGGATTCAACTGCATGCCTCAGAAAACTAGTTTCTAAAATTTAACTACATAGAGCAAAGCCTTGTACTCAATAATATTTAGTATCTTTACCCCTTTTAACAAATATTTAAGATTTCACAGTATTTCCTAGGTAACATTCTATGGCATTACTACAGCATGCCCCAAGAGGCAAAGGAATAAAATGTTCTTGCCAGAGCTTCCAAATGGCTTTCATTCCTCTCTTCATGGCCTATGTACCCATCCTGCAGCAGACACCTCACAGCTGAGTCCTTCACTTGGCTTTGCCCCGAGCTGCAGGAAACTGTCTTGTTCACAGTTATGCCATGTCCCATGGGGCAGCCCACAGCCAGTGACTGCTGGATGGGGGAAGACAAAGCACTGACCCTTGACTCACTTTTGGACAACTGTGGAAGACCCATAGGATATGCAGAGGCTTCCGTTGCAACCACACTGCAATCACTCTCTTCCTCTGCCTCAGAAGCAACGAAATGTTCTGTTTCTAGGGAACCCAACTGAACATAGATGTCTTCCCCACTAGACCATAAACTTTTGTCAGCAAGAACTGTCTTTAACATCTTCAGCCCATGTTAGGCACAATCCTTACAATAGACAGGACCCTCAAAGAGTTCTCTCATTCATTCACATGAAGGAGTTATTCAATTAAAATGCATATTGGAAGGAGTGATTTTGCTAACTGAATAGGATCAAAGAACGGTGATTACCAAGGGCCTGCATAAGCCACAAGGGCACCTCAATAATCATCTGAGAGAATGGCCACACCCACATCTCAGCATAGGAGGGTCTTAGCTTGTGCCATTATGGTGGGCAAGGTATTCAAATTTGAAAAGTTGACGCTGAGTTGGTAGGGTACTTTGGAGAATAATGAGAAATCATTCAGTATCCATAATATATATGGGGGGAGGGAATACTGACAAGAGATTTGAGAGGGCTTGGGTGAAACCTTCCCAAGGCACACCCTGGTGCTCCCACTGACCTCAACAGTCTTTAAAAGTGCAAATTCCACAACGGAATCAATATCCTTAGGGTAAGGGAGTGAGGTTTAATAACTAGACTGTGCTATTTGTTCTTTTAGGTGAATCCTGATAACCACGCACATAATTTTTAGCTTGTGCCTACGTAAATTGTATCGCTATTCATTTTATCTTCAATGTTTGGCCATTTCCCAATGTACTAGAAATTCCAATATAGAAAGATCAGAAAAAGTATGGAAAAAACAATCCTTATGGGTTTGTTTCATTCCACTTAGAAGTGTAGACAAAGTATTTGGTAAGAGAAAGAACATAACTCAGGTAAAATGAGGGTTTTTTACGTCCTTCTAGAGTTCCAAAGTGTTATAATTATTGGGGGTTGACAAAATAGTTCATACTTGTTAGGAATAAATCCTATTTTCTTATTACTGAATGTATATTATGCTCTAAAGCAATACTCTTTTTCCACATGATCTTAATATAAAACCATTTTGGAATTTATATTTTTACTTTGCCATTACATTATATAAAGCACTTTCCTTTTTCTTTTTCTCCCCAGCTGCCTTCTCCAACTTCCCCTTCTTCCCAAATGAATTGCCAAACATTCTCACTGAAGAGTTGCATATAAACCACAGCATTTTTGCTAGGGTGGGTGGCAACTTTTTAACTAAGCAAAGAGAGTTTGAATGGATACATTCCATTATAGAATGTTGCCTTCTGCTTAAAAGAAAAGTTAATTTTAAATTTTGGCTCTGTATTTATCTAGCACTGGTAACAGTGGTTTAGTCTAAGAAAGGAGCAAAGAGAAAAGAAAACAGAGCCTATGATGGCTGTTGGAGAACAGAGAAGTTCAATGGGTAGAAAGTTATAAGAGATGGAACTTGGAAGTCCATGGGAAATTCACACAACTTGGAATCAAAGATACCCTGGAGATACAGACTCTTAATTTATTCCTGTTTCCCTAAAGCATAAAGCTGAGTAGGTCATAAAAAGGTTCTGTTTTCCTTATTCTCATGAAACCCCATTCCATTTGTTTCTGGCTGCCAGACCTGGAGACTTGGGCCTCCAGCCTTATCTTCTTACATTGTGCATCGTGTACCCCATGATATTACTATATCTCTCTTCTTGATTCTCCTCTGTCTGGAATGTTTTTCTTTGTGCTACCAATGTGAGCTCCTTCAAAGTCTAGCTAAACCTCATTTCCTTTAACAAACTTCTCCTAATCTCTCCAAGTGCATGTGTTCTGATCCTTTCCCAAGCCTGTACCATACTTGATAGCTCTCTCAGAAGTAGACTATCTTGAATTACAACTATATATGATTTCATTTATTACCCTGACCCCTGACTAACCATCTTTGGGCCAAATATATGCCATTGCTCCTGTCTGTATCCCTTGAACATCTTCTTATAGCTGAAGGCACTCAAATATTTATGCTGGGAGTAGAAGGAAGGGGAAAGAAGGAAGGAGAAGGAAGAGGAAGGAAGGAAGGAAGGGAGGAAGGGAGGAAAGAAGTGTTGCCCATTTCTTCTCCCTCTGTCCATTTGTAGATTACAAACTACTAATACTAATCCTATATCCTTTATTGCTCAATTTTCCTTTTTTTTTTCTTTCTTCAATCAGCATTTTTTGTCTCACTTTACCCTGCATCACAGCGTTGGGAGAACTCTGACCTAAAACTGATCTGTTGTCACTAAATGTTTAACCATTTGTTCATGCCACAATGATGTACTGGTGACCTACTACAAGCCATGCACAATGCTGGGACTTGGAAATACTAAACAGACAGGCAGTGGCCCCCTGGAGCGAAGCTAAACTGTTCACTCATTGCAGTGAGCACCCCCACTGACGTGACGGCTTGCTGTGTGACTGTGTTATTAGGGGCCTGGAGGAGAACCCCGACAAGGGAAAGCAGCAGAGTCCAAACCCCCTAGAGACCCCTCGAATGCATTTGCTCTACACACTGTGGTGCTGGGAACCTCTTGAGTACCATTCAGGAGTTCAGTCATGGTGAGAACAATTAGGGGCTTTAACAGGGGTATTCAAAAAGCAAGCACTGAGAACCACCAGATTCATTTGTTACCTTCAAATTTTCTCCCTTGGCCACATGAAGCTTTGTTTACACAAAATACCTGATACCATTTTAAGTCTCTCGGTTTTCCACTTTTACTGCCATTTTTAGCTCCTCTGACCGTGTTCCTTCCGAAATAAAGTTGGCAAGAGGCTGGGAACATTGTGGTACCCAAAGCTGGTGTCATTTCTTCAAACAGGTATGTTAAGCAGCTGCCTCCTCAGCAAGACAAGAGGGCACTGCAAGATCCAACCAAAATAAAAGTATGTCCTCCACAGCCTCCTCTCACCTTTTCATATATAGTGCGGTCTACTGAAGGCTTTTTTTTTTTTCTGGGTCAGAAAAAAAAAAGGTATATTTTTTCCCAAATGTCACTATCATAACACAAAGGGGTGAAGCCTATTATTCCCAACATTTGCCTTTTAGCATATTAACAGTGGTTCATATGTTAATCACCTTAACAAAAATCATACATACATATGGTTGTATTTCCTTCACTTAGTAGCTGTGTGGTGGTATATTGCCACCATTACACCCAAATTGGTTCACTGTTATTGGCTATGTAAGCAGAGTGACTTTGTTGATGAAGAAATGAAATATGGAATTCCATCTCTTCAAAGAGGGATAAAATGCGGCTAAAAGATATTTTGATAAGACCTCTAGGTGGATGACTTTGGAAGCAAGAAGGTAGCACTCAACACTGCTGGGATGTGTGTGAAAGTCCAGAAGAAGGAGGGGCTCCCAAGAAGAGCGATTTTTGGAGGTAGGGACATATAAGCTGATGGAAAAGAGGATAGTGTGGAAAGGCAAGGAGGTCCCACCAGTGACCTATTTTCCCAACTTTCCCTGTATTGTATCTCCAGAAAGCACATGAGGTCAAAAATGTACAGTGTACATAAAGGATAAATAAAATCCACAGATTTCAAGTGGGGGCGCCAAGTGAGTGATCACAAGTTAATTAAGTGACATAGAGGCCAAAGGATTAGATACATTCAAATCTGCTTCAACAAGAACAATTACTTTCCTTATGCTTCACACTACTAAAAAAATATCTCATGCCAGGACATAAATACTCAACTGAGGGCTTGTATAGTATCAGGAAAGTGGAATCATGCTTCCTGGGAGAGCTAACGAATTGTGAAATCTTAGAAATATAATTTCATTCTTCTGGTTCAAAATTTCCTCACTGGCTAAAATGACAAAGTGGGGCATTCCTATACTTTTACACTTCATAGAATTTCACTAGATTTATATGAGGCTATCATAATCGGCTCTGGCTACATTTATAATAATTGGTTTCCATTTGACTGCAATAAAAACAATGCTTATTTTATATTTTACAGTGCAACTATTGCATAATATCAGACACTTAATGTTATAATAGTTCAATTCTAAAATTTGAAAGTGAATTTACCTGTGTTGGAACTTTAAATGTATATTCTTAGGAAATTAGATACTCCAACTCTATGCATCCAAAAATGTAATTCCTTTGATATGCATCTCAGCAGGCTGTGTACCTGCCTTTTATTTTGTGTGTAAGATAATATGATGCATGTGCGAGTATTGTGGGTGTAGACACATATACCTTTTATTTACCAGGCCTGCAGGAGTTACTCCAAGGGGTCTAGAATGTAGAATATACACCAAACTTTTTTTGTAGATAAAGAATGCATTTCAAAGATATGAGTAGACTTGGTTGTGACTACCCATAGTCAAATTAATTTTTAAAAGCATGATCATATTTATAATGATTTATCATTATTGTTATGTATTTGTTCAATCAACTGATACTAAAAGTACAACTATGATCAAGTGGCCCTCTAATTTTTTTTTTTAATTAGAAAGGGGAGCTTTACACCAGAAAATGATGAAGATCACTATACTAATTCACGGTTGTATTACATGTAAATGTTCATAGGGCAAGAACCTACCAATTAATTCATTTTGATCAGGCCATGACAAAGTAAACCACTATGAATAATTTTATGATTATTCATACAGTGATTTATTTATAATTATAATTCACATAAAATGTAAGCTACATAATTAACAAACATACTGAAAGAGTGATACTCTATAATTATATGATCACAATTCACAGTCCATTTCATTTTTTTGCTTAGTCCAAACTCCACACACTATTTCCTGACTTAGGAAATATTACAAAATACTATCTAATTTCACTCTAAAATATATATTCTTAGATATGTAGCTCTTGCATGGACAGAATAGCTCATTTAGTGCCATTTATTGTATTTTATATGTATAAACATAGTAACTATAACACAGTCTTTGAATAGCTTGCCATGAAAAAAAATTACTCTCAATGTTTTAATATGAAAACAGGAAAGAGCAGACTTTCAGAAGAAAAATATTAAAGTGCTTTGCTTTCTCCCTCTGCTTTATCCACAGCTCACTGCCTGGCAATTTCAGATCCTGTGATAGGCAAGCAATACCAGGTCGGCCAGTTATCCCTTCGCTAAAGCTGAAAAAGCCTTAGGACTCTTAGAGTTTTGATACCTGCACATTTTTTTCTGCACAGAGGAACCAAAACAGCGTGTCAGTTAAGGATTTTTCATTGTAAGCCAATGGTCAGGGTGAGCAGTGAGGGTATGTCCACTGAGCCATGTGGTTGGCCTGTAATGGAATGCTGTCTGCAGTGTAAGATACTCCAGGGTGGCATTCTCTGGGTGAAAATTAAAAGCATATTTGTAAGGTGATTAGCAGAATTTGTCAAATAAACAAGCCTGTCTACATTCCTATAATATTCCTTTGTAAATCTGCCAGAGCAAATCTAAAGCATTTCCATTAGACAAAAAGGAATCTTCATTTTAAAAATATAGGAAACCAAGAAAATGCTGGCTATTTATAGGCATCAATGAAGTCAGATAAACATGCATGATCAAATTCATCTGAAACAAAGAAATATCAGGGATACTTAACATGAAAAGCAAGACATTGGGAAGTTACAAAGAGAAGGTTGCTCTATAGCAGGAAAGTTCTTTAAGTCTGTGTACATTTACTTTTATCTACAGGGTTAATTTTCCATTTTCCAATTTTACCTGAACCAAAATACAAACACTTGCTTTTTCACCTGGTTATCCAGTCACTTAAAAACGTACATGGAAGGTCATATCACTAACTATGTCTTTCTTATATATGTAAATATATTAACGTCAAGATACAAGCACACTAAAGAAATGTAGTGTTAGTGGTGACACGTGAGGGACTGCCTCCCCCTAAAGAACGTTAGTAATTATTGCAATGAGCAAATTCCCAAACAGAACTATTATCTTTATATTATTCTTATGGCCTCTATTACACTTAGTATTCAAATGCATTATGCTTTCCTTAAGAAAGTGACAGAAGAGAGTACCCTTTTGGTCAAATGACCCGATTTAAGTGGTAGCATCCGGTTTGTTTCCCAACGTTTGTTTGTGTAGTCTTGGTACCAAAAACAGGAAAGTCTAAATACTTGGGAGCATTCAAAACAAAACAAAACAAAACAAAACACCAAGTAATCAGCTTAAAACACTCTCACACACAAAACTCTCAGTTACCACGCTTTGAATCTTATTCACAAGCAACTGGTTTTTTTGTTTTGTTTTGTTCCCATATGAGCACTGCCGAAAAAACTGAGTACTGAGGGAAAGTTAGGAACCAAAGCCTTTAATTTGTCTGTTACTTACTGACTGAACAATACTACCTGACAGCTAACTGTAATTAGGACGAGGAAAAGCCTATAAAAATTTACACTAAGAGCTTGAGAAAAAAAGACACTGTTAAATTCGTACAACTTTGGAGAACCCTTAATAATAACAATTCCCTATGTTTCTAAGGCATACCATCATGGTGAGCCCTGAGACACACATCTTGTTTCTTTAGTGCAATGTGTTAAGTATCCTATTTTAAATGATTCTTGATTTTAAAGGATTATCTTGAACACTAAGAGGTGAAATGCAGGGTCAGAAGTCACAAGGCTAGCGCATGACGTGCATCTCCGACCCTCTGAGTCAGCCCCAAATTCCACAACACCTGTCTATATCAGAAAGCTGGGCTCCTTCCTCTTTAATATTCCTTATACAAGTAATGGAAATAGGATTGGAATTTAACAATAAAAATGCCGACACGGCCTTATTTATAGCTGCCCAAACGGTGCTATTATAATTACGCTTTATAGGTTGAGCATTACCAAAAAACTTGCTACTTTTACGTCTTGTTAATCAACACTTGGGTGCTTTGGGTGCCACACATTTTAGAGGAGTCTGCTTTATAAAAACATAAGATTTGTCAAACAGCAAAGATCATATCTGTTGTAAGGCAAAGTATACCCCAAACGTGTCAGTTTATAACAGGCTAAAAGAATCTGAAATATATATAAATTTTAAAGTAACCCAACAAGTTCAGTTGTTCTTAAAAATGTTTCATGCATAAGTCATGTTAACAATAACATGATTTGCTCACATACATTGCAAACATAATAAACATCTCTTTTGAATTGTTTTCCAGTTTTGAGAATATTGTGATTGCTTATCAGCTATATCTCCTGACTTTGCTGAAGCAACTAGTCAGGAAACAAAATCAGTACTTTCCATATTTATAAATGGCATCTCTTCTCCTATTTTCCTCAATATTTGCTAATCTAACTACATAACTGGAGCTGAGAAAAGGGCAATGAAATAGTGAAACAGATACTGTATTTTAAATTATTCACTGCCTTCATGTTTAAGTGTTTTCCTATTAAGCAAAGCTTTTTATTATTGATTTGTAGGATACTGAAGAAAAACGCTATAACCTGCCTTGGTTACATAATCCTCTTTCAAAACAAATTAACAGGTTACAAAGTGCCATTAAAATGATTGAAACTATCTTTCCTAATGTGAATATACGCAGTCTTCAAGTAAAAGGACAGCATTTACATGCGTACGTCTGTTTCATGGTAAGTGTCTTTTTTCAGAGACTTCTATTTCTTTCTAGTATTATTTCCATCCCCCACCAAGCTTATAAAACCTCCAGAATATGCCGTTTGGTAACATATGTGTGGCTTATGTCAGAAAACAACTGAGGAAGTCATTTATAAAATATTAAAATAAGGACTACAGGAAATATTGCAAACGATATTTCTGTACATAGTTGGAGACTAACAGCCTGGAAGCAGCTGTAGTGTTACCCTGACCCCTGAAGGAAGGAATCAGGAGTTAACTTCACATTCAATTTTCTACACAATATGAACACCAAACCTCCAAATCCACTGGCACAATACATCAATGTTTGGGCATGTCCTGCAGAAATAAGAAAGTCGTCTCAAAAAAATCGCAGCTCAAAATTTCATTCCACCATTCCACCATTCTGATTTGGGGGAAGGAGATCTTTTCAAAGTTACTTAGTGGATGTCTAGATCCTGCACCTGACTCCGTAGGAAAAACAGGAAGAATCATCTTATCTCCACAACAGAAAAGTCATTTAGCCTCCTTTGTAAAATAAACATAAAGGGAAATAGAAAATAGCACAACTAGATGGAAAGGTGATTTAATTCAACAGGGTTAGGATTTCAGCAGAGTTGAATTTTGAGGGAATTTTTAATCTATTGAGGGAAAAAGAAATCCTCAAACATTAGAAGGCCAAAAGGAGCTGATGTGTATCTTCTTTCTTAAAAAAAAAAATTCACAGCTCCAAATAAAACATCAGGGTAAATGACATTTTATTCTGCAGTATTCCCTCCGCTGTATGGTGAGCACAGTACCTTTATCTCATCTCATGGTAAAAGTCACAGGCAGCTGCAACATGTCCTTTAAGCCATTCAATAAGTAAAACTTGAAAATGGGTTGCTCTTTATTTCTGAGATTTGTATTAATAATGAATTCATTACCAGTCATTTTTTTAATTTAACTAGATACCATTACCTTGGAAGGTTTTTACTTCTCTTTTCCCGGAGGGTTAAAATGGCCCAGAAAGAGGTTGTCAAGGCAAAGATAAAGGTACAAAAACCCTCTTTTCTGACACACTGTGGAAGCAATCGCTTTCATGAGGGAAACACCAGGCTGAAATCTGCATTAAGCTCTAACAGGAAAAATGTGAGATGACCCCAAATAGTCACTCTGTTCAGAGTCTTCATTTCAACCGATTTAACTTTCTACTCAGTTGGAGTCATGTATGTCAATCATAGGGTGCAGAACTATGACCTTGGCTGGGATCATCAGCCCCAATTACTCAATGGGGCACTTGTGAAACATTGCGGACTCATTTGGACTCTCCACGGGTGTGGCTAAAATTGCTCTGGTCCAGCCCTAAAGCTTACATAGATCTGCTGTCCCTCAGAAACTCACTATGAGAAAACTCATGCTAAATATGCCACAGAGATCAGGGTTTACAGGACCCTTGGAGCTAATCTCTGTCTGCCCTCCTCCTCCTCTGTTAGCTGTTACAAGCCTTCAAAAGTTAACAGGGTGATGGAGCCTGCCTCTATACAATCATTTCATCTCACTATCGTTGACTGAAGCTCGCTGATGTAATGAAGTTACATAATCACCGATTATGCACGACTTCCATCCATCTTCCTACATATCCACATAGCTTCTCCCCTCCCCTTAAGATCAATCTACCAGGTGAGATTTATAACACATGTAAATGCTTCATTCTCTCATCATAGGTTCTGAATATGGGACTTTAGCATTGCAGTACAGTGCACTGAACCACGTCATCAATATTGATTTTTTTTTATCCCATTTCCCAGGGAGAATAGGCTTAAACATCCTTCGTGCTCTAGTCTCTAACTTTTTACTGAAAGGGTAAAATAGACGTAGCAGATAGGACACATCCTCAACTTAAGGTTAAGGGAAGTATGCAATTGCCTGTATTTCCAAAGCCGGCTGCATTGCAATAAAAGGATGGTCTCTGCTTCCAGACCTTCAACTCCCCTGCACGTGGGTCGCAGCTTCAGCTATTTAGGGTATTAGGAAAATAATTATATTATTGGTGTATTGAACTTGAGAAAGAAAGCATTTGGTGACATTTAAAATAATATTGCACTATTCTCTATTTTGCTCATCATTTCCAGCTTTTTGTTTTCTTTTCTTTTCTTTTCTTTCCGAACGATAATCCGGTGGATAAAAAAGTAGCCCAGGGTACTTAATAATCTCCAATAATCACAACCTAGAGAATAATTAACAACGATTATCACCTTAAAGTTTAAGAACTTGACAAGTGGGATGTCCCTGGTCCCATTGCGGCTGTGAAATGCAGCAGAATGCTGCACTGAGTTGAAAACATATTTCTTTTAATGAATAAAGAGTAGCTCGTTTCATTTTAAATAGGGCTTTTCAGTAAGTGTTCCTCTCACTGCTGCTACCCCTTCCAGAACACAGGAGCCACAAATATTGCATCCAAACAATAGAGTGTCTACCCAGAATTAATTCAAGACACTCTTCCATATCAAAATAATTGGAGGGGGGAGTGATGCTTTGATTTATTTTCAATTACACTCAGAATACAGACCTACATACACACACACGCACACACACACACCAACACACCCAACTGCAGTTATTCCATTCAGTGCCAATAACGGCCACATCACAGCCATCAATGCGATGCAGCAATCATCCAAGTCACCCATTTCCATTACAAACGCCCAAGTTTGCTCACGCCACTGATGGGTTTGCATATATAAAATGACCTTACCCACAACAGTCTTCCAAATTATTCTCCTCTGGATATCAGTCGGTAAGGTAATTGCTGGTCATCACAATGCGTATTCAGAAAAATCCACGTTTTACTCCTGTGTTCTTTTTCTTGCTTTTGCTAGCAATTAATATTGTGAACAAGATACCCATTCACAAATGCCAAGTTCACCATAAAAGCAGATAATTCCATACAGCTCTTCCCTACAAGACTGCCTCCAGTTAGTTCTCAAAGTGCCCGATTGTTTGGTGAAGATACAATCCAGGTGCAGAGCAGGGGGGGGGGGAAGACGACTAGGAGAAAAAAGAAGAGGCAGATAGAAAAGGAGACACTGAGAAAGGAGAGACCAGGAAAAGAGGGAAGAAATTTAATTAAAAAAAAAAAAAAAAAAAAAGAAGGAGAACGGGAAAAAAGGCCGGTAAGTGAGGAAGTCTGAGAGCTCTATGACAAGAATCGGAGTCTTGCTTGCAAATCTTCTGTATGCATGTAGCCCTTCAGATCCTCTTGGTCTCCAAGTAAAATTTCCAGATCCGGGATGCAGCCATAAGAAAGAATCCTATGTATATTTCACAAGTATCCCGCAATAACAGATCCGACGGGGTTTTCCTTGTACAGTACTGCTGTGTGAAAGCACACAACCCCTGCTGTTTGGGAAGGTGTCTCCTGGGTCCTAGCTCTCTTCAGCAGCCCCCAAAAATGATTTTTCAGAAAAGAGTGGGGGAAAAAAAGCAGCTTTGCGTTTGCCTTGAATGATGCTAATCCTGACCGAAAACGACAAGCAAACCACGAATAGCACGAAATCTTGATTAATAGCCACAATCCACTCAAAATATCCCAGGAAAGAAGGAGCGAAAACAAGAAAGAGAAACTGCAATGCATAAATGATTCCAGTGTTTCTACAAGATCGGTTCATTTGATTGAATGCATTCTCCGGTTTGCTGCAAGTCATAAAGAGGATAGTGTTACTGCCACCCAATGGATATTTTAGTACTAGCCAATCCACAGAACGCCACCGCTTTGCGAGTTTTAGTTTTCAGAAGACTGAGGAGGAAGGAGGGTAGCCTGGGAATCTTTTGGAAAAGACCCTGAGAGGCCTCAAATAACGGGAATCTGTCTTTCCAGGCAAAAGCGGACGGCGAACGTGGACGCTGACCCATTCTTGCGTTAGCCACCTTAGAATTACGATTCCATTTCTCTATGAGCAGAAAGGTACATAGAGCGATGCCTAAACTGACACGCTCACAGTAACCTCCTTTTCATCTCCTCTCTTTAAAGCAGATTTGTTATTGCGCGCGATCTCTCTCTCCTCCTGCCCCCCTCCACCCCCACAGAGCAATTCTCGGTACCACTTTAAGCCACATTTCAAAAGGAAGCGGAGTGCGGAAAGGGAGGGGGCTGCTCCAAACCTCAGGTGGCAAGGTGATAATTGTTTCTAAAGCGCAGTTTTGCAAAGTGCTTTAGCCTGTATTGATATGTAAACTGTGAGTCCTCCTGGCAGTAACCCTCCTGGCCGCTGCTCCTTCAGTTTTGGGGGGGGGGGGGGGGGGAGAGGGGCGGGGAGCACTATCTTCCCCAGGTGACAGGGGCTGAGGAGAAGAGTGCTGGTGGACGGCTCTCTGGGAGTGTGGGGGTGGGGGCGGGGCACAGAAAGGAGGAGATTGAAGAGTCTCCTCCTCCCCTCTACCGCGTAACGGAGTTCGCTGCAGGATTGTGAGATGGAGTCCTAATGGGAAAAGAGGGACCAAGTAGGTACCGGCCAATTAAATTGGGGAATTTGCTCAGTTTAAGATCCTTGCCCTTTGCAATACCTTGGGATAGTATAATACCCACCTGGGATTCTGTACTAGTCAAACTTGAACATAGGCATGATCACCTGGGTGTCTTGTTAAAACGCAGATTCTTATTCAGTGAAGTCTAGAGTAAGGCCCGAGAGTCTGCATGTCTGAGGAAGTGGCCCATAAGCCATCATAATGCTGCAGGTCTCCGGACCACACTTGCTTGTAAAAGAAAGCCTCTAGGGCAGTTTCAATGCTTACATGGCAACCGCAGTGTTCGTTTCTGAGAGTGGGGCGGGCAGGGCCGCGAAAGGACTGACGAACACTTTTACGGTCGCCACCCCTCCCTCTCCCCACTCATCGACCTTTCCCATACACCACCTGTAGCCTCCATTCTAGAGAACCTTAACCCACTCCACAGCGCTTCCCACACGCTTTTGTAATGTAAACTTTAAGAGGATAAAGCAAACACAGAAGAATAAATAGGTAAAGCAGCCTGGGCCCTGGGGAACTGTGTCTTCATTTAATTTGGAGAGAAAAACACAAATGAGGATGAAGGAAACTGCATGACAAATATGTCACCGCATATTCGGTGACATGAGAGCAAAACGAATGCGAGCCAAACTCGGGTCACAGGTGAGGTTGATGGGCACTGACAGACTGCAAAGGGCCGTCTGTCTGTATTTGTAAGGAAGGAGCATTATATTGAACTTCTCAATCCAAGGTGAGCACAGATCTGGTTCCAGTGTGTGTGCAAGTCTTACGTGGTTTTCCTGCTGGTAACTCACCCAGGTTACCCCCCTGCGTGCCACTTCTCTCTTCTTCCTTCCCCTTCCCCGCCTGCTCCAGTCCAGAGCTAAGTGAGGACCAGCAGTGAGGGGGAAATACATTCTTCTCTTCTCATAACCAGTGATCTATATTTTCAACACCTACCACAGTCCTTTAGCTGACCCATTTAAATAAAGAACTAGACCTCAAGCGGACTGGGAGGGGCACAATTAACAAATTTAATTGCTTCTAGCAAAGTTTAGAAGTAAAAGTCCTGGACTGTAGGCTCAAATCCTAGATTTGAGTCTAATTTCTACTCCTAACTAGCCATAATTACCGGAGAGAATCACTTTGATTTCTCTTGGCCTCAGTTTCCATGTGTGTAAAATGACACATTTCCAAGGTCCACTCCAGATCCATGGGGTACAAAACTCAAGTCTCTTAATTGCAAGGCTTCTGCCAGTTTGTCACTCTACACAGATGAACATTTGACCATTTAAATGTTATTGCAACAGATGATTTCAAACACTTTCTCTTCAGACGCAGGAAGGGAAGTATTTGTTTGAATCCGAGGTGAAGCATTGTCTATTCCTGGATCTCACAGAGCCGACTGTGGGCCTCGCTGTTTGTTGCCATGGGATCCTCTTTGTGCGAACTCTCTTGAACTGTGTGGGAACATTTTCCTGTTGCCTCCCTTCACTTCTCTCTCTAACTCTTCTGAAGATAGGTGTCAGAACAAAACGTAGCTGCATTATTGCCAATTAAGACTAACAGCAGCTGCAAGGTGCATCTAATTAAGAATTTTAATTACTTCACCAAATTCTCATTTGCAGATGTTTAGAGCATTAAACAATGCATTGTGATTTTATTTTCAAATCTGAAAAAGTTGACCTCCCTCCAAAGCGGGGTTGGGCGGGGGGGGGGGGGGGGGGACTAGAAAACTACACAACTCACTGATGGGTGTAAAAGAGGCTTTGACAAGGGAACTATATACCTGGGCACATTGTTTGAGAATAAATGACCTGAGATTCAGGGTGAAAAAATAGTGCCCATATTCATAACAATGACTTTTTTAGTAAAGAAAAAGGCCAACATGTCTGAAGATACTGAAAAAAATTAGTAATCGTCTATTCAAGCAGAATCCTTGCACGTTACAAAGTTCTTCTCAAATATCCTGTTCTTTTTCTTTTCCAGAATCTGGATAGTTAACAGTAAGTTTGGTGCTGCAGTGTGGGGATTGTAGGCTATAATCCAAAGCATTATGGGGTTTGTAGTAAAAACTGGCTGCAGATCAATTCCATGCTTCTAGCTTTTCTCAACTGAAGGAACTGCTGTTTTATTTTCTACTAATAAAAAAGAAGAATGTCAAGATATTTTAAATAAGAGATTCATTTTAATGAAACAAAGTTGGTATTACTGGGAATATGAAATTTGAGTTTACCTACAATAATATTCTGACTGAGGAGATGGAGAATGCAATAACATCTACTTTATAAGCCACAAATAACCCGAGCGAGCTATTTCCTAACATTACTATCCTATAGCTGAGGTTTCAAAAATCACTTTCATTGTTTTATTAGTAAAAAGTGAGAAACTACCAGGTTTTGCATTTACGAAAGAGAATTGTGAAAACAGGAAATGAACTCAAATTCTTACTGAGTCTGCCTTTAACCATTGGTAGCCTATAATTAATTTTCCACATTTCACGTCATCCCTCAGTGACGTGAGCAAGAGTTTTATTTAATCTACCTTTTGAGGTGTTTTGTTATATAAAAAAATACTCTGGATACTCAAGGTAGCTCCTCTTTTTAATGAAATTAAATTTAATGAAATTAAGGCTAGACTACCTGGAAAATAGGTCTAACATGGGATATTTCATTGTTTAGATTTAATTAATTATGCAAATGTATAAATTAAGGAGTTATAATTCCATTCATCTTTTGTATGCAGATGATTCTGTGTGGGTAAATACATAATTTATAGAGATTTGGATTTAACTCCGTTGGCAATTTATTTCAAAGTTCATTAAACATTTTCTGTATGAGATAAATTCAAAGTCTAGCTCCCCAGTAATGTGCTATGAAATCAGCTCCCCTTTTGTTAAAAGGCTAAAATATTTCCCTTGAAAGATTTTTTCTCTGTGAAAGTCCCCATTCTCATGCTAAGTTACTTGGAAAGTATTTTGTACATAAGGTTGCTTACTTTTCTCTTTCTCTCCTTACAGAGGACTCCATCCACAAAAAGACAATGCTTAAGCAAACTATTATTACAGACACGAATAAATGCAAAACCAAGCACCCTTCGTTTTCAGGCCTTTTTCCAGCAACATTCATTTGAACCCACCACCACATATGTACAAAGACTTGAGCATTTCAGCGAAATTCTACCATAAAGTTCAGAAATAATAAAGAATGCTATGAAAAAGCAAACAGCAATGGGAAAGAAAAATGCCATGCCTGCTTTTCTCTCAGATTTCTAAGTTTCCAATCATAAAAATATACAAATATATATTTTCTTGAATGCACTTTACATTATTGTTCATACTGTGAATATTTCTTTTATGGTCATAAAAATAAAAGCAATGCCCCAAATGAAACACTATGTACATAAGTGATGCAAATGCATCCCCGGTGGAAAGCCGGCTGGCTGCCGGTGGGAGGGTATATTTATACAGTGCCTTTCATTTGGAAGGTTCCCAAAATGATTTGCAAACTGTATATAGAGGAACTGCTCACCATGGAAATTCACCCACTTTCAGAAGGGAGTGCAGAAGTCATTCCATGCTGACAAGTAGTTTAAATAAAACCACAGAGCAATATTTCAGGTGGGTGAAATTGTCATTGAGGGAATGTGCACTGAAATCCCACTATGTGACGGGCATGGTTGGAGGTCCTGAGGATATCACTGTGGACGTATCTAGGCGAGTTTGCTGCTCTCCTAAAGTTTGTTTTAATGAAATCTGATGAGAACTCAGGAGTTAAAAGTCCTATTTCTTGGTGAATTTCTGATCTCTGCATATGGTTCTACTGAAACAGACCACTTGCTCCTTTTTATATGTATTTATATTAGGCGTCATGATATCCGGGACACACAGCCTGTGGCAGTGTATTCTCCTTCATATCGGTCACACACACACATACACACACACACAAATGGCTTCAGATGTTATGGTCAAAGTAGGTAAAACGACAATAACATTTCCTGCATTGAATGATTTGGAAGAGGCAGGGCAGAATGAAGTCTTCCAGGTTTGGGAAATTAAATGAAAATGGTATTACTATACACACATGGAAGACCGCTTCCACTGAAATGATTCAGGGCACTTCGTGGTAATTAAGGCATATAAAATAGCTTAGTGAAGGAGGAGAGCAGTAGCAGCTAATGTTTCAGAGTATAAAGTATGGAATCGAATACCAGTGTATCCTAAATTTACTAGATTTATAATGGCTTTCAAATGGAAATAGAACAGGAGAAAAGGGTAAAGCAGGCACTGTCAAAGTTCAGGCCAGACCCCTCAGGTTGCATCTCTGTATGCTCAAAGCCATCTTTCTCTTCTCTGTGCTTTGCCTTTAAAGGCCAGCAGTGGGAACCTCTTGAACCACTGTTCTTGGGCTCCTGGTACTGCTTGACTTGCTTGTAATGAGGGTTGGAAGGGCCTGGAGTTTACAACCCTCCTCCACCTTAGCCAATGACTGACTGATAGGGGAGTGTGAACCCCTTGCTCTTTTGACTATAGTTCAGAAAAACTCTCAGGCATAATTTACACTCTGAAGGTCCCCTGTGAAATCAGGCTGAAGCTGGGACTTTGCCTGTAATCACACCCTTGCTTGGTGTCTGGGAACCCAAGACAGAGGGTAACAAGAAATAATCATAGAGGTCCCATCTCTAGCTTTTAAATAGTCAACCTGTGTGAGTGGAAGCAGATAATCCGTTCATTTCTCCATTTGTCTACGTCCTACAACATGCCAGACAGTGCCGGGGTTCGTGGCTGTAAGGAAGGATGACTGAGGCACAAGTGCATGTCGTTAGGGACCTCAAGTCAAGAGGGAGGGAGACACATAAACCACACATGTGATAGACAGTGTGAGGACTGCTATAGGAGAGTTCTGAATTCAGCCTCAAAGTATCAGGCAAGATTGAACGGAGTAGGTGTTAGTTCAGTGACCTTGAGGGCTGAGCAAAATAAAAATCAGAAAATGAGTGAAGGCCAAGAATAAAGAGCAACACCTAAGTAGCCCAGTTTTCTTCTACCTGGAAAGAAGTAGCACTGGTCCTAGTAGTAGAAATCAAAAGTGTTTAAAATCATAGAATCAGTTTTCGAAGGGGGCTCTAGAGATCACCTTGAATAATTTCTTTATTTTAGTCAGAGGAAATTGAGTCTCGCACGGCCAAATGACATAGTTATTTAAACTCACAAAGCTAGGAAGTGGTAGGAGTTCTCTTCTGGCATGACTCAGCCATATTGCCTGTCAGCCTTTCCTTTAAAAAGATAAATTGAGGACATAAGAGAGATATCGGATATAATAAGATCTGGGTTGAATCCTGACCTATCAGTGTCTGGACTTGAGAAAATTCCTTGCCTTCTCTGAGTTTCAATGTCCTCCTATAACACATGAACTCCATAGGGTCACCTTCTCCTGGGGCCCGCGCAGCATGTGCATCTAGCAGAGAGCCTAGGACAGAGTATGTGTTTGAGAGAAGCATGTTTGTTTCATTTCACCTTCTTTAATTTGGTTTCATTTCTTTTCCTTCCCAGACAGTGTTATAGTGGTGTAAATGGAGACAAGGATGTTTTTAATTTTGTTCTGCTCCTTTTTAAGTTTATTTACATAATCTCTATGCCCAACCTGGGGTTCTAACTCACGAACCTGAGATCAAGAGGCACACTCTCTTCTGACTGAGCCAGCCAGGCATCCTCTGATGTTTTTATCTTTGTTAGTGTTTTGTTTTTGTTATATCAGCTATGGGGTTGAAGGGGACCAGAACTTCAAGTAAGATTGCTTGCTTTTTTTTTTTTTTTAAATAAAGAGGTGGTGTTTTTGATTAGGACTAGCCCTGTCTCTGACTAGAATATGTGAGTATTATTTGTCAATCATCTCAGGACCAGTCCAACTTTGTTCAGGGCGAGCCAAGTAGATGAGTCTGAGTCTTCTAACTAGCTAGTTATGATGATAATTAGCATAATACTGAAACACATCTGCCAATTGAGTAAGTCTGTTATTCGCACGTTGTAAAAGAGGTTAACCACATGGCAAACGAATGTATAAAAGGGTAACGGACTTCATTAGACAAAATGGTGATATAAATTTAAACCACAATGCAATATCATGACACATTCCCCAGAATGTTTAAAATGAACTAATAGACAATACTAAATGTGGGCAAAGAGTCGGAGCACCAGCAATCTTGGAATCTACTCTTGACAAAAGTAAAAATCGCTTCAACAACTATGGAAAACTTTTCAGCAGTTCCTGTTAATTCTAAACCTACATATAACCTATGATGTTATCAATTCTCTAGCTAGGTTTATATCCAACGGGAATGCATACATACGTTAACCAAAAACATGTATTAGAAAGTTCACAGCAGCTTTATTGAAAAAAGTTCCAAACGGGAAACTGCTAGAATGCTCATCAGCCGTAGAGCGGGTGACTACAATATGGTATATTCATACTTGAGGCTCCCATACAGGAATGTGAAGTAACAATCTATGGCTTTTCACAAAAATGCATTTGAATCTGAGGAATATAATGTCGAGTAAAAGAAGGCAGACACCAAAGAGTGCATCCTGTAAGGTTGAATTTATAGGAAGGAGAAAACGAATCTAATCTAGGATCCACAAGGGGAGCTTTGGAAGTGCTGGTAAAGTTCTTGTTTGTTTGTTTGTTTGTTTTTAATCCTGATGTCGGTTACTTGAATGTATTTATACTGTGAAAATTCATTGAGCTGTATGCATATAATGTGTGAACTTTTGTACATATTTCAAATTTCAGTAATGAGTTTTTTAAACAGTTTGTTTTAAAGCCAGAAATAAAAAGTCTAACTCCCACCGCAACAATACTTTATTAAAAATAATCAATGAAATTAACAAACCGTTGGCAGATATTTGTTAAAGTTAAATTGCTGATCATATTAAAATATGGGGGTCTTCCTGTGAAATGGATATGAAAAGGCAGCATTTGTTTATTTAAAAAGATGTTTTCAGGAAATGAATGGGGTTCTCTTTTTGAAACATAATTAATTTGGTATAATTTAACATACAATAGGAACTAGATAATTAAGATAATCATGCCTTTGACTTTTTAGTGTCAATCAAAGCTTTGTTTAATTCTTTTGTGAAACGATAATAGCTAGCATTTATTCAGTACTTATTATGTGCCAGTACCTTTGGAGTCATTTTATAAGTGCTAATTCACTTACTCCTCAAAAGAAATGGATACTTTGGTCATGGCTAGTTTACAGATGAGGAAACCAAGGCACAGAGTCTGTTAATAGCTTGCTCAGTGTGTCAGTGTGGCAAAGTTGGAAATTGTAACTTTTCTTAATCACTACTCTTAATACGCCACTGTAACATTTGATTATTTCCTCTATGCCACATTTAGCTAAAATTATCACTTTTATATTTGGCTGGTGTATTGCCTTTATTGGCTTCACATTCCTAATATGGCCACCTCTAAACCAAAGATGTCGTACTAGTTCAGGAAACATTGTGAGTGCAATTTTCCCCAGCAGAGCGTATTACTTTTGGTTTGGTGCATCAGTCTGCTCTGTTTCTCTTTTTCCCACAGGAGATCTAAGGAATTATTATGTTTCTGTTAAATGAAGAGAAAAATGATGAAATTACACCTTTCAAGGCAAAGACGTTAATATTTCAACTTTTCAAGCACTTAAGAATAGTACGATGAAGGGTGTGTTAACATTATGTAAATACCTGTATGGCCTTCTGAACTAATTTTTAAAACTGAGAAAAACAACCCTTTAAGTAAATCATACAGGAGATGGGAAAGATATTATGGATGTTTTTAATCACTAGATCCCCATATTCAATTTGTGTTAGTGTGTTTGTGTGTTGTGTACGTGTTTAGCAGATAACAGAAGGATATTAAAATATACTAGGACAGGTGATAGGATAGCACGTACTAGGGAGGGGTTACAGAATGGTATAATATGAGTAATAACTTAAAAATAGAATATTGAATATCATTATTGCAAAATCTCTTGTGACAGAGACAATGCTATGTGTTCACCTAACTTTTTTTCCTTCTCACGTACTTAAAAACACTTTGTTTCCCAGTCCTTTTGCATCTAGGTGGGGCCACAATGTGTTACACACATCTTCCAGAATTGATCACTAAAGTCTCCAGAGGGGTCTTCTTCCCTCCGTCTTTGTTTTCATGTATGCCTCCTTCATATGCATGGCCTAAAGGAAAGGGCTTCAACATGGTGGAATCATGACGGAAGGATCGTGGCTCCTTGGGCATTGCCACGGGAGGATCCTAGTCATTGCTGAGAGCTACACAACCAAGAACAGCAGCCCTGGCCTTTGTGTGGATAAGAAGCAAGCTTGCCCTGCAAGCCGCAGAGATTTCAGTTTCATCTGTCAGTAGTTTAATCTACCTTGAACTATAACCTCTGAGCCATTCAAAGGTGAGAAAAAAAATGTTTTCTTTTCCCTCTTTTTTTTTTTTCATTCTTTTTGGCAAGTCAGGCATACAAAATGGTATTGTTCATGACTCTTGGATGGAAATATTAGCCCAATGTCATTTATGTCTTAATTTGGTTAGTTGTCTTTCATGAGGTTATAAATGCTTGAGAAAGCACCACCCAAAAGTAAGCAATTTGATAATAACATATATCACACGTAGGACACAGTACTCCTGTCGATCTATCCAACCGCCTCCCCTCACTTAAGAAAACAGAGTCTCATGAGTCATTTTCCTTTGACTTTTTTTGTCATATAGTTTTATCACATGTATAGCTATCCCTAAAGAATACAGATTTTATGTTTCAATTGATTTAACTTTATTAAAGGATATTCATTTCAATTCTGGGTGAAAAGCAATAAGGACAGGGGCGTCTGGGTGGCTCAGTCAGTTAAGCGGTCTGACACTTGATTTTGGCTCAGGTCATAATCTCACAGTTTCTGGGTTCGAGCCCCACGTGGGGCTCCATGCAGATATGCGGAGCCTGCTTGGGATTCTCTCTCCATCTCTGCCCCTTCCCTGCTCGTGCTTTCTCTCTCAAAATAAATAAACATTTAAAAATTGTTAAAAAAAATAAATAAACTTTTAAAAATGCAATAAGGACAATTTACTCTTGCTCTTCCACTGAATACAATATGAAAACCTGGACAGAATGCATGGAACAAGTATTTGAAAGCCCTGAAAAAGAAATCATTGTAGGCAGATCAGGAATGAACACCAGCATTTGAAGTATGACTGAATCTGTATTGAGTTTAAATTTTTTTCCCCTTTGATATCTCCCAACCCACGGTCAACACCACCAGAAACATGGAAATGAACTCAGACAGGGAGCTGCAGGAGAAGCTCTCCGCCTTTGGCTCCAGGACTGGGGCACAAGACAATGTGGGGTAGTAAGGGGGGACTTCCAAGGGTCATTGGTTCCTTTCTTTTCTGTATATAACTCAAAATTTATTAATCTTATAACTGGAAGTTTGTGCCCTTTGACTAATATGTCATGTTGTGCCCCATTCTCAACCCCTGGAAACCGCCCTTCTACTTTCTGTTTCTCTGAGTTTGGCTTTTTAAAACTCCAAGTTTAAATGAGATCATATAGTAATTGTCTTTCTTGGTCCGACTTATTTTGCTTAGTATAAAGTCTTCAAGGCCCATCCCTGTTTTCTCAAAGAGCAGAAATTCCTTCTTTCTTAAGACTGAGTGATATCCCATCTTCTTTATCCATTCATGTTGACAGACACTTACTTAGATGGTTTCCATGTCTTGGCTACTCTAATATTGCTGCAGTTAACATGGGACTGCAGATCTCTTTCAGTTCCTGTTTTCTTTTATCTATTGTCTTCTACTGTTTTTGGATTTATTCTATCAGTCTCACATCTTAAGATACATACATAAGTCATTAAGTCTTTTTTTCTTTTTTATATTAGTGTTTGAAGCTATAAATCTGGCTCCAAGTACATTCATCTCATCTCATAGGTTCTGATATGTAACTTTTCTCTGTCATTTTTTGTTTAATTTTCAAATGTCAGTGTGATTTTTTCCCTTAATCTAAGAGCTATTTAGTGTTTGTGTGTTTTAAATTTCTGTACGTTCAAGGATAATTTTAATTTTTAAAATTAGCTAACATAATTGTATTGTGGTTAGATATTGTGAGATCAGAAATTTTTTGAGGATTTCTTTGTATCATCAACTTTTTATAAATATTCCACATATGAAACTGGAAATTGTGTATTCCCTAATGGATGCAGAACTATGTGAGTTTCTCTCTCTCTCTCTCTGCCTCTCTTTATCTCTCTCTATATATCCACTAAATCACTCTTGTTAATTTTGTTATTTATTTTGTCCATATCTTTGCTGAGTTGTTTATTGTGTAACCTGTGAATAATCAAGACAAGTGTGTTGAAATTCCCCACTACAATAGCAACTTTGTTAATACAGTACTATCAATTTTTTGGTGCATATATCTTTTAGCCTATTTTTTTGGTATATACATGTTTAAAATTATTATACTTCCTTGATGGATTGAAGCTTTGTTTTGTGGCACAGCTCTCTTCAGTCCTGACATTTTTCTGTCTTAAAGTCTATTTTATTTAGTATACTATAGCTATCAATATTGTTTTGATTGGGGTTTTCCTGATAGCTCTTCTTTCCTCCTTGTTTTACTTTCAACTTTTGCATGTCCTAATGCTTTCAATGTTTCTCACATAAATCATTTAAATTTAAACATGGGCTTTTATCTAACTCATTAATCTGTACCTTTGAATTGGTAGTATCATTTATAGTTATCATAATTATAGATACCTTGTTACTGTTGCTACTGTTTAATTTATTTCAATATGGCCCTCTTCTCCTACATTTATTTTTACTAGTGTCTTTTCTTAAGTGAAGTTACGTCTTACCCTGAATAAAGCCAAGGGTTTTGTCATTCCTTCTCTCCCACTCCTTCCAATACCCGTCTTGTTGATTAAACCTATGCCCTAGCTTTTACTTAAAATGTGGTCTAAGGACTAGCAGCATCGGAACACGTGGGAGCTTATAAGAATTGTAGAACTTTGGGTCTCATTGCAGACCTACTGGATCAGAATACACACAGAACTTCAGGTTAGCTATTATGGATATATTTTACCTTTGGGGGGGGATCTTTATTATTTACGTATCACGATTACTAAGGTATTTATTTGATAACCTTTACTTCATATATCTCTTGCAACATCTCCAGACTTTTCTTTCCTTTTAAAGTACCTATCTAAATGTGTTTTAAATGCGTCTTTGTGTGGCAAGGCTTTTGAAATATTGTATGCTTGAGAATATTTTTATCATGTACTCTTATTTAAATGACATTTTGTTGGATATAAAATACTCTGTTCAAAGTAATTTTCCTTCAATTCTTTGAAAACACCCATTTGCATCCAATGTTGTTGAAAAATCTGACATCAATCTGATTCTTCCTCTTTTATATGGCATCTGCTCTTTTTTTCTGTGTTTAGAATTTTGTTTTTGTCTTTGTCTTTTTAAATTTCACTATAATATGTCCAGGTGTGGATTTTTAAAAATATGTTTCTTCTCCTTTTTGGCATTTTCTGGGCCCATTCAATCTGAAGTCTTTGAAAATTTTTAAATCATTCTACACATGTCTTCAAATAGTTTTCCCATCTCCCTTTCTTTCTCTCTTTCTCTGAGTCCTATTACTCTAGGTATTAGCACTTTTGTGTCCATCTTTCATTTCTTTTGGCTTATCTTTATAGCCTCATTTCCTATCTTTCTAACTTCTGGAGTATTTCCTCAATCTGGTCTTCACATTTGTCGTTTTATTCCTCAATTCAATATCCCACTCTTTATCGTTCTGTCTCAACCATTTTTTTATACACAATATGTCTCAGAAAATGAAAAATTCTTGCTTTCTTCATTCTAGTACTTTTTACTCGTGCTAGAAGCTGTAATCCAGGGTATGTTTTCATTTTGAATTAACTGTGCTCCTCAGAACATCTTGTTATCTTGGCTTGTGACCACCCTCCCTCGCCCACCCTTCCAGGGTACTGGCTGCCCTGTGAGGCAATACATCAGGACGAGGCCAGCACCCAATTAACTGAGTCCCAGTGCATCTAGTGGGGAGAATTGGATAAGAACTGAGGTGGAGAGCAGCAGATATCCCACAACCACAGCCAAGGCCATTCACTCTGGGCCCTTGATCTTGGCTTCAATCTCCAATCCTTCTACCCTTGTAGGAAAAGGTGATATTAGGAGACACTCTTCAGGTGGTAAACTGCTCCCTTGGGTGTTGACAGGGAGGGGTGGAGAGGTGAACACCAAAAGTACAGTTCTCTCCTCTTAATTTCTCAGTGCTCCAAGAGCACAGGGCTTCTGAGTAGCCTCAATTGTATTCCTGGGTGGACACTGACAACTGCAAACACTGTCAGGAATGATTCCACCTCAACTCCTGCACTATGAGACTTGGCTGAACTTTAATAGCTTCTAGCAGTCACGGCCACATCCCTGGGACCACCAGGTCTCCTCCCCATTCCTATTTGGAAAAGCTGTAGGCTGCCAAAAGAACTTACCATTTATTCCAGCCAATACATGATATCAGGTCCCTGAGCATTTGTTTAAAAAGAAAAAAAAAAAAACAGTACAATTGTTTTTTCTATTTTTTTTTTGTTTTTATTTATTTTTGAGAAGAGAGAGACAGAGAATGAATGGGGGAGGGGCACAGAGAGAGGGAGACACAGAATCCGAAACAGGTTCCAGGCTCTGAGCTGTCTGAGCTGTCAACACAGAGCCTGACGTGGGGATCGAACTCACAAGCCATGAGATCATGACCTGAGCTGAAGTCGGACGCTTAACCGACTGAGCCGCCCAGGCGCCCCAAAAAATGCACAATTGTAAATACTTTCTCTGTCCAATTGTAAATCATTTCTCTGTCCCTTTGAGATGTGTATGTCTATATATATACATCGATATATATAGATAGATAGATAGACGGAGATACATATATAGATATCGATAGATATATATCCTAGAATCCCTGAGTGTCTTTCTCAAAGAACTAAAAGCCAGTGGTAGCCTACTTATATTTACATTGACTAACTTTCTTACCTGCCTTTTGTAGTCTTTCTCTTCCCTAGTTTTTTGACCCCCTCCCTGATTCCACATTCCCTCTTTAAAATACCTGCTCTCTTCTGAGCAAACCAGAATTGAGCTTAGCTCTCCCCACTACAGCAGTAGTTACTGAATAAAATCTGTTTTGACTGCTTTAACTAATTCCTGTTTTCTTTATCTTTGATTACACTTCAGCCCAAGCTCTAAATTGCTAAGGATGTAGAGAAAGCACAAGGCAAGTGCAAAGAAGAACCTAGAGTAGTAGTATTCCTTAAGCACTGCCCTTCCACAAGCCATGGTGTGAGGAGGTCTGGTAACTTCCAGCCCCAGACCAAACCCCAAATCCCTATGGTTATGCACCAGCTCAGAAAGGCCTACTCCCCCATCTACCACCACAAGGGGTTCTCACACTTTTCTTCTCTTTTTGATGATTTCCCCATAAGGTTCTTCCTTAGGGTAACTCTTTGAGGAACCAGCAGGAGGGGCCCTTCAGCATCCGGCTAGAAACTAAAAGTGGATGAAAGAAAAACTTTTACTTGTCCCTCTTCTCTCTTAAGTCCCAGGCTGTCAGTACTTTCTTTGCTTTGTTTCTTCAGACCATTTTTTCTCTTTTCTCTGTCTCAAAACCCCATTAGGAAGGAAAAATTTTTCTCTACCCTTCAAGCTTTTTCTAGTGGGTCTAATAATTAAATTGGCATAAGACCTGTAAACAGGTGAAAATAATATTTAATTACATACATATGGGGAATCCACACTGATATGGCAAAATGAGGTATATCTGTCATTCTGAACTAAGGAGAAGGGGCAGGGGCAAGAGAAAGAAAGCTATACACAGAAAGATGAAAGCACGAATGTTTGGTAAACCAATGTTTGCTGGGACACACAGAAATAATGGGGCAGAGAGAGGAATTTTAACCAACAGCTTTTGCTAAAATCCTCCCTGTCAATCGCACCTAGTTCATATTATACTGTAGTTACCTGTGATGATAGTTCCCTTCCTGGAGCAGGTCCTCTACCTAAATTCTTTTTAGGCAGTTGGTGTGGAGGTCACAGTTTCTTCCTGAATCTTTAGGGCCTTGATTGTTTGTAGCTTCAAATAATCTGCGTGCCAAAGTGGCACATCTTGAGTCTGTTCATTCTGACTCCTACACCACATTCCCAGTTCTCTTTTAACATCTTTTTTTTTAAATGGAGGTTTAATTGACATATAACATGAGTTTTAGATGTATAACATAGTGATACGATCTTTGTACTCATTGTGAGATGATCACCACAATAAGTCTAGTTAACATTTATCACCATACATAGTTACGTTTTTTCTTGTGTTGAGAGAATTTAAGACCTGCTCTCTTCGTGGGGTATCTGGGTGGCTCAGTTGGTTAAGCGTCCGACTTCAGCTCAGGTCATGATCTCACAGTCCATGAGTTCAAGCCCCGCGTCAGGCTCTGTGCTGTGCTGACAGCTCGGAGCCTGGAGCCTGCTTTGGATTCTGTGTCTCCCTCTCTCTCTGCCCCTCTCCCACTTACACTCTGTCTCTCTGTCTCACAAATAAATAAAAACATTTTAAAAAGACCTACTCTCTTACCAACTTTCAAATGTGCGATACAGTGTTATTAACTAGAGTCACCATGCTGTACATTACAGCCCCGTGTTGTATTTATTTTATAACTGGAAGCTTGTACCCTTTGAAAAGATAAATAAATCATTAGCATAAACTGAATTTATGACTCCATCAAATTTGTAGGAGAAATTCCGCTTCTTTCCCAGAGCAAGCCTCACCCCATCAGTCTTCCAAATGCAATTCTGTAGCTTGCTTTCAAAAAATCTGGCTTTTTCCTGGCCTATAAAAACTGGCAGCCCATGCAACATGTATTTCTAACCTCCTTCCCTTTCGAGTACAAACCAATCTCTCTTGCTCTTTATCACTCAGGCCTCAGGTAATTATTCCAGGTAAAAAAGTTTTTGCAACAAAAGAAGTATCTAGAGCATTGCTGCTCTAATGCTGGCCCGGGGATGGGCAGGAGTGGCATCAAATGGGAGTTTGACAGAAAAGCAAAACCTCAGGTCTTCCCCAGACCAACTGCAACAGAATCTGCACGTTGGAGAAGCAATGCATAGGCCTCGGTAACTGGGTACTGGACAACTCACTTTCTCTTACGGAATGCAGTCTGTTCATCTACAACTGATCTTCAAACAATTGTCTCAAGGTAAACTGTCTCCAACAATGACAGTACCAGTCCCCTCCTTCTAATTAGAAAAAGAACTACTTCTTTATACTGTATCTTGTATTACTAATAGGTTAAACATTTCCCCAGATTCCTACCAGTATTAGAATGCATTTTTGACTTAATGACTTTATGAAGCATTTGATTATCATGTATTATTTGTGAATGCCATCAGTATTAAATTCCAATCATTTTATTTAAATTGGCACTAAAATATTCACTAGAACTGCTCCCGTTTTAACATCATTTCAAGCTGAGATAGTTGTTTAATTTGGTACATTGGAGTTTGTTTTACTTTTTTTTCTACCACTTGTGTTAAGTTTGCAAAGCCGTGTAATTTTTCAAAATTTAAAAATCATGTTCACTAACTATATAGAGTTTACTCTAAGTTCCTGTAACCTGGCTGTACTTGTAGCGTCAAGTTAACTATAAGTTGAATTGTTAATGTTTGGTTTTACGTATAATATGTCTGTTTGTACCAACTGTTAGATTTTTTTTCCTATTACATGGAAGCAGGCAGCACTTGCTTAGTAAAGAAAGCACAACAGCACAGCAGAGCTAAATTCATTGGGCTCATTGACAAATGTAAGGGGAGCAGCGGAGACCGATGAATCAGGGCAGGAGAGGAAGGAAGGCAGGATGGAAATCAAAGGAGAATGGCTGAGTCTGAAATAAAGGCAAAGGGAAAAGAATTCTGATTAAGAGACATTGACAAGATGAATGATCTTCTTGCAAACTCTCCTTTCACTTGAGTGGGAGAACTATGTCCAGGTGACACACGCTTTTTCTCTTTTTACAACACCGTACTGGGACAGACAGTGATCATGCTCAACTGTGGTAACATAGGGACAAATTTTGTCTTGAGATAAAGGATCCACATCTGAAATCTGAAGAGTTCACAGCTACGTTTGCTTAACTAAGAACTGCATAAGTACATATCTTATTCTTTCTAGCTATATGGAGATAATTTTCCCTCTGTGTGGGCTATATAGTCTTTTGAGACTTGGTTTACTTTGTATAATTTTCATAAAGTGTTTGGTTTACTTTCTATAATTTTCATAAAGTGTTCAGTATGGAAACGAACTATATTTTTGTGGTTAAGAGCATGGGGTCTGGAGTCAGACTCCCTAGGTGCAAATACCAGTTGTGGTTTATGTCACTCTATGACTCTATGCCTCACTTTCTTCCTCTAAAAAAATGGGGATAATAGAGAAACCTTCCCCTGAAAGTTTGACTGTTTCAAATTCCACACTGAAATTACACGCAGTATTTGTCTTTCTACATCTGCTGGCTTAGTTCAATTCATAGAGTGACCTCCAGGTCCATTCATGTTGTCACAAATAGCAAGTTGGCCTTGTATTTTATGGTTGAATAATATTCTATTATATAAATACCACATTTTCTTTACCCATCTTCCACCAGTTGACACTTAGGTTGTTGGCCAGATTGTGGCTATTGTGAATAATGCTGCAGTGAGCATGGGGCTCCAGAGCTCTTAAAGATACTGATTTCACTTCATTTGGATGAATACTCAGAAGTAAAATGCTGACCCATACGGTAGTTCTACTTTTATGTTTTTGAGGAACCTCCATACTGTTTTCCATAGTGGCTGTACCAACTTGCATTCCCACCAATAGCGTATGAGGGTTTTTTTTTCTTCACACCTTTGCCAATACTCGTTACCTGTTTTGATAATGTCCATCCTAATAAGTGTGGGGTAATATCTCGTTATGGTTTTGATTTGCATTTCTCTGATAATTTGGTGACTATAGTTAATAACATTGTGTTATAGATTTGAAATTTGCTAAGAGAGTAGATCATTGGTTTAATGTTCATTTATCTTTTGAGAGAGAGAGAGAGAGAGCATGGGAGGGACAGAGAGAGAGGGAGACACAGAATCCGAAGCAGGCTCCAGGCTCTGAACTGTCAGCACAGAGCCCGACGCAGGGCTCAAACCCATGAACCACGAGATCATGACCTGAGCTGAAGTCAGACACTTAACCTACTGACCTACCCAGGCACCCCCGTCGTGTGTGTGTGTGTGTGTGTGTGTATGTGTGAAAGACAGAGAGCGAGTAGGGGAGAGGGGCAGAGGGAGAGGGAGAAATAATCTTAAGCAGGCTCCACACTCATTGAGGAGCCTAACACTAACATGGGGCTTGATTTCATGACCATGAGATCATGACCTGAGCCAAAATCAAGACTGGCTGATCCACCCAGGCACCCCAAGAGAGTAGATCTTAACTATTTTCACCACACACAGGAAAAGTCAGCTATGGAAAGTGTGTTAATTAGCTTGATCATGTTAATTATTCTACAATGTATACATAGATCAAATCATCATATTACTCACCATAAAATATACCATTTTTTTATTTGTCGTGTGTACCTCAGTAAAGCTGGGGTAACAAAAACGAGAAAAACCTGCTTCACTGAGTTGATGGGAGGATTAAATGTAAAGCATTTAGCACAGTGCCTGGCATGAATTTCAGCGTGCATAGTGAATGTTAAATATTCAAAACAAACTTTAAAATGTGCATATTTGCTTGTAAATACAAAAGTTCTCTCTGGTGAATACAGAAAAGTGATGAGACTGGTTGCATGGGGGAGAGAAGCTAGGTGGCTAGGGAAAGGATGCAGGAGGGAGATATTTCACACTGTATGGTCTTTTATATCTTTGGAATTTTAAACCATGTAAATGTACCACACTTGCAATGAAGCGTTAAATAAATAAATAAAGTCAAAGTAAAAGACATTCTGCTTCACTTCAACCTTTCTATCTACAGCTTTAAAAAGCTTCTGCTTGAAGGTTTCTTATGGCATTTTTTAAAGATTTGGTGACAGTTGGTGGTTAACCCATCAACAAATGTTTATCAGGAACCTGGTGCCTGGTAAGTTCCAGGCACATCTCAAGAACAGGCACTCCACCTATAAAGATCACACAATTACACCAAGCAAAAGAGTTTAATTTAGAATTCAACTGTGAAGAACGCGCCCATGTCCTTCAACATTCAGGGATCACAGAGGACTCCCATGAAGAGAGCATTTTGGGGGAGGGACTGTAGCTTCAGCAGAATATTGAATAAGAGGTAGATGGTGGTGGTGGTGGAAGGAGAGCATTTTCTAATGAGAAATAGGGAATCATGTGACAGAAGGCCAATGAAATGTAACTTTAAGTTATCAGGTGAAGCTTTCTCCAAAGCTAGTTTTCTTGTTTAAAAATTAAAAAATAATAATAATAAATAAGGAAAAGAAGAAAAAGCAGACAAAACATTAGGTTCTAGATACTATTAGTCATCGCCTTTTGCTCATCACCTCTCTTTTTTTCTGCCAGGGTCCATGCAAGATACCTGGAGGTGGAGCCACCATATTGCTACTCTTTGGACCAAGAACACACGCTATGGAGGGGGAGCTAGAAGCTTGAAGAACCCTCGTTCCTTTATTTCCTCAGGCAACTGCACCCTCTCTGGATTGCTTCTTTTCCAACATCTTGTCATATGAGAAAAGCAAAATCTTATTTCATTGCACCATTATAGCCTGGTTTCTGTTACATGCGGTGAAACACATTCCAAATTAATAGGGCTATATTTTTTTCATAAACGCTGCATCAAGAAACTTTGTTTTCCAAGTTCCTTATATATATAGGATTGCCAGATAAAATACGGGACACCTGGTTCCTTTTGAATTTCAGATAAACAGTGAATAACTTTTGTAGTGTAAGTCCATCTCATGTAATACTTTGAATGTACTTATAACTAAAAAAAATATGCATTGTTTATCTGAAATTCAAATGTAACTGAGCATCCTGTACTTGGGTTTGCAAAATATGGCAACTCTATTTACATGTCATGCAAAATCTGTTCGTGGCCATGTCACTCCCATCTATGAAATAATCTTAGGAGCATTGTGTATCCCAACTGCGAAGCAAATGGAAGTTCTTTTAGTAAGTGCAAGGAGAAGAATGAGTAGGTAATTAGCGGTGCCTGTCACAATAAAGAAATGGGATTTAGCTTTTGATCCTCAGAAAGGAAAATGCAGTAAGGGGAAAATCATGTGCATTCCCCTCTCCCCTTTTTACTTTATAATACTTTTGTTTATGTTTTTCTTATAAGAGAACATTAGTAGCTCTGTCATTTAACATAATCAGTTATTTTAGTCTATTTTCTACAGTCCCCCCATCATAGTGTCATCTGTTCTCTATATTTGTAGTCATAATGTAGATAAAATTTTGAGCCCTATTTTTTTCTTTATAATAATCTCAAAAACATTTCTCATTTTATTGCTTTCTACACATAATTTTTATTATTGCTGAATATTCCATTGGGACAATTTTTTAGACTTTACTTAAACTTTTCCCAATGTTTTATTTATTTTATTATTTTAAATATTTTTGTTGTATTTTTAATATTAAAGTAATGATAAACATCTTTGTTGCAATTTTTATGGGCTGGAATTTTGAGTTATGTATAAAAAACCATGTATTAGATTTGGAATTACTCTGTCAAATAATAGGATTATTTTTAGTCTTGATATATATTTTTAGTTTTAATAGTCCCTGCTTCCAGGGTTAGCCTTTAGCAAAATTATGAAATTGGGTGACTTTAGATTGTCTTTGTTTCTGTAACCTTCTATTCTGCCGATCGTTTATTTTTGGTGTATCCCAAATTCCTTCCCATTTTCAACTGTCCAGTGATTTTCTGCTGCTTTCTCCCATTTGTATCCTGCTTTCAAAAATGGATCTAATTTTAATAATTTATGTCACTTTAAAATTAAGTCAATACTTCTCAGCTCCCAGAGAATATTTGGATAGGTAATGTACCTTAGTTACAGACTTGGTTTAAATATCAGGTTTGTCACTTACTTGCCATGTGAGTTGAAGGAGTACTTTACATTTCTGATCTGGTTTTCTCATCAGTGAAATGAAGATGTTAACATGTCTTCAAGTCAGGGTGGTTATGAGGATAAAACAAGATAATTGTTTAAAAATTTTAGCATATTGGTAGGCCAATAGTAAGCACTTAATAGATTCTAGATATTATTAGTCATAATTATCATTGTGAACTTTAACCTCATTTATAATCATGGAATGAAAATGTTATTTCCCTGGAGAGGAAATTCAGGAATTCACTTCAGTTTGAATATCATACAATGTCCTACTCCTAGTATTTCTTCAAAATATTTTGATAAATTTTCTTTCCTTACTATACATTAGAGAATCCTCTATAATGTCCTTGAAATTATACAATGTGACTACTCATCTACTACTCTGCAAAAGTGGCCACCATGCCAGACTAAAGTCCTTAAAACACCTTTACTCTCAAAAATATTGACATAACTTTAAATATTTAATATTACACAGAACACATTTTTTTTTACACAAATATGTATTCAGATAAAGAAATGGTGACATTGCCAAGTCTGTTCTGAATCATTAAGACATCTATTTGAGGAAAATGTCAAAAAAAGTCTTAGGATGCATGCATCCATGAATTAATCAATATAAGCACTAAACACATTTTTTTAACAGTGATGAATTAAAGAAAACATTGGTAGCAATTTCCTTGGGATATTAAAAATAATTACTCATGACAATTATAACCAACATACTCCATCCTTTCGTTAATTTTAAAAATGGGGACTCTGGCTTTACTCACATGCTTCTTCAAAACAAATAGTACAAACCAGTAGCATGCAGACATTAAGTCAATTTCAGCAAACACTAATATTTCCCTCACCAACCTCACGGAGTTAAAGCATATCTCTAATCCAAGTCATCCTCTTTTGAAAACACAGTAAGGCAAGAGTAAAAATGCAAAGCAAAGCAAATGCTACTAGCTTATATATTTAAAGGGCCAGGGGAAAAGGGGATGAGCAGAGGCTGAAGAAGAGAGCAAAGCTAGACAAAAACGAAAACATTTTTTTATGGTTGTGTCAGTATTTTCTACTACAGATATCCAATATCTGCGGGTTTATAACCTTGTTCTAATAATTCATCTGCAAAGTGGCAAAGAGGGTGGCATTGTGGGAATAAAAATTGTGTGCATGTTTTCATAGAAAGATTTAGAACTACTGAATTGAAAATCATTTAGCTATTTCAGTTACAAAAGTCAGAACAAAATAAAATTCATACTTGTGTTCAAAACTTCTGAATAGCTTGTTGTTATATGAATCTTTATAAAGAGAGAAAAATTATGCATGGCATAAAAGATTAATATTTGTTATTTCCTTTTACTATCTCCTTTGTTTTATAGTGTCACCTATTGGACAAATTCAATAAAGGACATTTAAATAAATTTTCTCTGCTGATTAAAAGCTTCTAGTAGATATGACTTCAGAGACATTGAAAGTCTGAAAACTGAATGCCACCCATAACACTGAGCTTTACTGATGTGGACCTCCACATCTGCCTACTTTTGCTCAAGCCACTCCTCAGAAATAGGCATTCCTGACACTGATCTTATCCCTTCTTGCACATTACATTTTTTTTTCCTTGGAAATTGCATTTACTTCATGACATCAGCTGCTATGATGAGTGGCACCATGTTTCTCAAACCTTGTTGGAATTTTTCCCAACAAGATGAATCCATTTTCTAATAGCAGTTTTGATATCCAGGTTAGAACCCATCATACTTTGTTAGAGTGCCAGTACATTTTCAGTGTCCTCTTGCCAACATCTGCAACCCTCTGCCTGGGCTTTATCTCAGCCCATACATTCAGGGGCTGGCTGGGAGTGCTGGCTTTCTAGAAATCTTCAGCCAATAGGAGATGGGAATCGGAAGACACTCCAGCTTCCCTAGCTTTCAAGAGGACTTAATGTCAGTCATGTTGAATACTGTCTTCCAGAGATCCCTCTCAGGATCGAGCCACAGTTGTCACAGAGTTGCTTGCTTGTTCATACACCTCTTATTGGCTTTCTTCCTTCCTGTTCTCACTTTCTCATTCTTCTACTGGCATTTCTGGGGAATGGTTTCCCAAATAAATGACTTTCTCTTAAATCTTTGTCACAACATCTGCTTTTTGGAAATCCCACACTAAGATAGTTAATATCAGAAGTGGTCCTAGGAAGCAGAATCTCAGGGTGGGATGCTGGAATTAGATCACTTGCTGGTGAAATGGTAACAAATATCCATTGGTGGTGGTGAGAGGGGTATCGTTGATGACTCTTGGCCTATTGTAACATCATGATTACTAAAACTTGCACATATGGTGAGCTGAGATAGCATCTAGGTACAACAGCTCGAAACCCTAGCGATGGGGAGAGGGGGAAGGCAGTTATAAAGATTGTGGATTTGGATTACTGTTGTTAGCTATGACTGGAACCCTGAAGAAATAAAATTGCAAGCTGAGGTCAGCCAACTATCAACTGGGGGCATAGTGTGAAAACCAGAATGTTACTAGGCAGCTTAATAGGAGATTCTCATACCCTAGGGCCAGAGAGGAGAATGTGCTGAGAATCACTACCAAGATTTTGTTGTAAAAGTGGCAGAGTTATGAAGGAGTGTCAATATATGTCGCCAACAAATCTTCTCTGCTAAAGGTAAGCCCTTAAAAGGAAAGAGTAGAACCCTAGCAAGTGGGATGAGAGCACTTGAGAATAAGCCCTTCAAAAAACTTGAGCCCAGGTACTTGCTCTCTCCTACCCTCCTTGCATCTACCAATAAGTATGGTGGAGTCTCAGCAAGGCCCAAACTAGAGAGTTCTGTTTCTGCTACACCAGGAAGATATGTGCCAGTAGGAAATGGGAAAACATGCCTGGGAAAGGATCTTGTGGCTGCCAGACAGGTGTGAGCGTCACTAAACTTAAGCCTTGATGGAAGAAAATTTATTGAGGAACTCTCCTAAATCAGAATTCAACGTCCTGGCAAGGACAGAGGAGCCAATTCTGAAACCCAGGTGAGATAGTTCTTTGAAGCTTGGAAACAATAGCCTATAGGAAACAGGTGAGGTTACTGGAAATACCTTGGCAGAATAGTAAAAGTGTCATCAAAAGGCTTAGAATAGTGAGCATTATGGAAAGCCAGAGAATTCTCTACTGTACCATGTTTCCCAAGAAGGTACCTAAAAATTATATAAGCAAGTAGTCCAAACTCCCTGTCACCTACTTCTGTGCTGGCATTTCTCCCATGACCTCATAGGGTACTCTCAGTGATGAACTGATAAAGGAGGAAGAATGTGTGGATATGTTAGTATAAGCTGGAATGAACTGCTGCCACATCAAAGACCCACTGAAGGGTTGCCTTAAATGAGAGAGGTGACGATGAAATTGTTTCAGAGCTTTGGGCAATACGCCTGGTCACCAACTTGTGTGGAGGGATACGAAGCCTCAGATAAGACTCTGAGAAGTCCTTGACAGTGGTAAAAGGTTTGGTTGGTTGACAAAGGCAATCTCCGAAGGAGAAAGATGAGAATAGAGACAAAGAAGGTCAATGAAGAGGCATGCATATATATCTATGGAAGTGGGCATACACAAGGTGTGTGAATCTTTCATTTACATGTCAATGCTTATCAGATAGCATTCACTGCAGAAAAGACCCTGGACTATCAGGTAAACAGGGTTATTGTCCAGTGGATATCAGCCAGACTCTACCCTTAGCTCCCTAGTGGTTTTACCATCACATAAAGACCTTTGATAGAGAGGAAGGCTGCATATGGATGCAGGAACATGGGCCTTTCTCATCCAAGCTGAATTTAGCTATTGCTGCTTCTAAACATCCATCCTGTCAGCAGGCAAAGAACAATGATGAATGCTCCATGTGGTTCCTTGAAGGAGTACAACTAGCCACTTGGTGACAAGCAGTTTACCTTGGTCCACAATATTAGTGTTTTAACGCCTGCTGTTACAAATTACCACAAACTCAGTGGCTTACAACAACAAAAATTTTATTCTCTCGCAGTTCTGGAGGCCAGAAGTCTGAAATCACTGAGCCAAATGCAAGGTGTTGGCAGAGCAATGCTCTCTCTGGAGGCTTTAGGGGAAAATCCTTTCCTTGTCCCTTCCAGCTTCTGGCGGCTGCTGGCATTCTTCAGTTTGTGGCACATGAGTCGAATCTGCCTTCATGGTCACACTGCCTTTTCTGTGTGTCAAACATTCTTTCTCCTCTCTCTGATCACATGTGATTGCATTTAGAGCCAACTGAGATAATTCAGGACAATTCTCCATGTCAAGATCCTTAACTTAGTCACATCCACATATGTGTAACTTTTCCTCATATGATGTAACATTTAATTTCCAGGGATTAGGGCCTGATATACACAGGGACCTTTATTCAGCCCACTATAACCCTCCCACTCAAGATGAGGCAGAAATCCATTCTTACTGGGGGTGATAAGGTTTTATCTTTCCTCTCTGCAGTGGTATGGTCAACACTAATTTCTGAAGGCTCACAGAGTATCTGATCTACGATTAGAGAGTGTGCCACATAACACAGCCTCAGACTCTGGGATCCATCTTCTGGTGAAATTGGGAGGTCTGTGCAAAGGTCCATGTGATTCCCTGGTCCTGCCATCTACCTTATTACTGGGTCAATTTTCATGTTGAAATGCTAAAAGTGGAGCTTAGGGATAATAGCCTGTAAGTATGGGACACTGCTTCAGTTTCAAGAAATGTGTGAATCTACATCCCTTATACATGGTACTGTATTTTCCATAGGTAGAATATACAGATTTAGTAACAAAGAAGTGAAAGTAGGAGTTAAGTTTCTCATTATTACTCCCAGAGACCCCTTAGGGAATTTGGGATTCCCATTCCTCCAAATTTAGGTTGAGTGAACTAGAAATCATACTTCTTGGGTGTAGGAATCAAATCTACCAGGGGACATAGTAAAGTCCACTAAAATTAAAGTCAAAGATACTGACTGACAATTTCAGTTCTTCATGCCAGTAAATCCTCAGGAAAGAGAGGATTTACTATATGGCCATAAGTGATTGACCCTGAAGAGCATGAACAGAGAGAGTTGTTGCTACATAATGAAAACAGAGAGTTTTCGTAGAACTCAGGAGACTCATAGGGTGCCTGTTGATGTTTCCCTGCCTGGTGATAAACATGAACAGACAGTTGCCTAAACAATGGCCTAAAAAGGACAAGGTAACCAGGACCCCAGATTCTACAGGGCAAGAAATGTAGACCAGTGCTTGTGCTGGTCAGTGTAATGTGAATCCGGAATGTTGATAGAGGAAGGAAATGATAAATCTAATTCTGGCTTCAAGATCAACTATAACAGTGTGATGCTCCTATTGAAAAACTTCACTTTTAAATTTTTAAAAGAAATAATGACTGACCACCATCTTGAAGAAGCAGTGCTAGGATAGAATAAACTGAATGTGGGCACAAGTGGATCCAAGTGGTGCAAGGGGTGTATAATAACAGACTCTCAGTGCCCCACTTGTATCCCCTTGGCAAAGAGTGTTTGTTTGAACGTTATGTTCCATATCAAAGGTATGAGAAACATTATTCCATGGTTAAATACACAAATGACAAGGTGCTTGATAGTATAACAGATACTCAGTAAATGTTTGCTGAATTAATAAATGGATACATGGATGCATTTTTATATAGATGACTTCCATGGTAATCAGAATTATAAAATGGCTTTCCACGTCTCTGCTCCCTTTTGTCACGTTACTCCTCTGATTATGTTAGGTTACATGTCAAAAGGAATTTTGTAGATATGATAAAGGTTATTAATGAGTTGACCTTAAAATATAGAGAGTATCTGGGTGGGCATAACTAGGGATCTACTCTAGTCCTTTGAAAGCAGAGTTTTCTGCAGTTGACAGCAGTAAAAAAGTCAGAGAGATTGAAATTGTGAGAGGGATTCTTGTGAGGGTGGTTCTCTATTACTGGCTTTGGGATGGAGGTGCCACAGGGCAAGCGCCGAGAGTGGCCTTTGGTAGCTGAGAGCAACTCCCAGCCAACAGCCAACAAGAAAACAGGAACTTAAGTCTCATAACCTCAAGGGATTGTGTTCTGCCAAGAGTACAAATGAGGCTGGATGCAGATTCTTACCCAGAACCTCCAGAAAAGAGCCTAGCTCTGATTTCGGCCTTCTGAGACCTCCTGCAGAAAAGTCTACCTAGACTTCTGATGTTCAGAACTGTGAAGTAATATGTTTGTGTTATTTCAAGCCACTAAGTTTACAGTAATTTCTTAGGCAGCAATAGAAAACTAATGAGACTTCCAAACCTATAAGCCTAGCCCAGACCTAGGTTCAGGCTTTAGTCTTGAAAGTAGCTCAGAGTGCCGGACTTCTTGAGAATATCTTAATGTCATCTACAATTCAATATGCATAAAGCAGAATCTATCATAGTCTGTGAAATACTAACTCATCCAGGGATCTAGTCGTCGGGGAATTCCTAAGTGACCCCATGCTTTTTTCAGCAAGTATGGCTCAAAACCTCTGAGTTTTCACCCAATTTCAGGTGGCTTTTGTAATTTACTGTAGTATTGTCAAACTCTAGTCTTCTATCACATTCCACATTTTTGCTACATACTCAAATTAACTGTGTTGCTATCTCCTTAATATTTTTCTGTAAATCAACACTCATTCTTTTATTTAATTAAAATGATTATAAAAGTTAAGGACATATCACTACCATAAATGGTAAACTAGTATCACTGACCATAAATATAGGGTGACTATAAAAATAAATACAATGAAAATAAACTTTTAAATTTCAGCTAGATACTGCTGGCTGCTGAAGTCTCTGAACATAAGGCCTGCTCACTCTTTGTTTAAAAAAGGAGATTAGCAAATGTTAGAGAGGTGTTAAGTCAAAATAGCTCAAATAGCTCAAATTGAGAATTTCTTCTTGACATAATTAGAGGGATTGAAAGAGATTTAAATGGAAATAGCATTTTTCCTATGTGTTGGTTATATTCTTTAATGCCTTTTCCACTGCAATTTAAATTACCTTAAGTACCACCACAAAGCTTGTTGGATACCTTGTGGTGAGTGTCCCATATTTTTCAAAACATTCTTACAGTGGTTAAAAATTAGCTTTCCATCAAAGAAAACTGTGTAACATTGGACATGCGCTAAGTAAATGTTCAGGACATGTCATTGCTATTATCATCAACCATCATCATCATCATCATCATCATCGCCTCCACCTTTTTCCATATTCTTTATGCCAAGTCAATTTAACTCTCTATAGAACATGTCAGTGGTTTCTCTTACAACTATTACCTCCCCTCATTTACCTTCTGAAGGTCATTTTGGATGATCATTTATTCTTTCCTAACCTATACTGTTGCTAATAATCTTCCACATTACCACTAGCTATCCTTCCAGAACTCATACTTGATTACTTCCACCTTCTAAATGATATAATATCAGAGTGTTACATTAGGTATATCATGATCCATTGAGTAAGGTAGACTTCTGTATCACCCCTACTCACTCCCCAGCATATCAGCTCATTTAAGTCTCCTTTCGACCATTGATTACCATGTGCAAATTTTCTTATTTATTTTTTGGTGGTTTTGTTTAAAGTCACTCTCATTCAACTAGAACATAAGCTCAGAGAGTGCGATGACCCGGTTTGTCTTGGCGGTCAACTTACCTGCAGCATCTAAAACAGTGGATGTCACTTATTAGGTTCTCAGTGACCTTGGACAAGTTACCAGATTTAACATCTCTAACCTTGGTTTCATAATCTGCTAAATAGAGATAATAATGCTCACCCTAACAGGGCGGTTGTGAGGAAGGGATGAGAAAACTTATGTAAAAGTTCTGGTATGTCAATAGAAGATATTATTAGTATATCTTCCTGTTGTTTTTAGAAAACAGTCAATCTTAGACTAGTATCCAAAGACTTCCAGATTTGTGTCACCAAATTTTAATTCTTAAATCATTTTTTAGCATTAACCTAACATTCCAGCTCTTATTGTAAAGTTTATGTATTGTTCATCTGAGGATAAGTTTTGGGTATACAAAATAAAAAGACATCGTTCCTGCCCTCATAGAGATGTAAGGTAGACACAAAGGAAAACGTATTATGTGATTATAACCAGAATGAAATAATCCACAGCATGTGCTGCAAATATTAGAGAAATAGTGTCCAGAGCTACCTGGCTAGGAATGGACATGGGGTGGGGGAAACAGAAGGAAAGGACCAAAATGAATAAGCCATGACTCCTGATTTCTATAACTTTCCTGCCTCTGTTCCATAACAGAACTGTACTGCCCTCTGGGATGCCTTTGCATCCAACTTAAATGTCATGGAATTTCCTAGAGGCTCCTTATCAGAATTTATGCTAACTTTTCCTTTACTTCTCTACCCTTTCGTTCATGCCTCTTTGATGTGATGCACTCCTCCCAGATTCCATGTTGTCATATTCAATTTTACATCTTTTGTCCATTTCACAAGATTACAAGTCTCCAAAGCATGGTGAAAATTGTTTTGTTTGTTCATCTCTATAGACTTTGCGGTTATTCTGGATATTCTTTTGCTAAAACTAGATCTTTCTTTCTCTTGAGGTCTACAAGTCCCAAATTCATCCCTTTGTTTTATTGTAAACTCTCGATATTTTTGTCTATAAGTATGTATACTCTTATAAAGTAATATTTTATGAAAGTAGCCATACACAGCTCCTTTTATACTGTGTGAGAAAGACGATTTCAAACATAGAACAAGTCAATAGGCACAACCCAGTGTAAACTCTAAACTGGTACTTGAGTTTAAATGAGACTGAATATGGGCAGAAGAATAAATGTGGGAGAAAACAGAAGTGAGTGAAAAATGGTTGTGGCAAACTTACCAGCTGTTATTTATAGTATGTGCCAAGTATAAATATGTCCTTGCAAAATTTGAAGAGATGAGTCGTCAGTTATTTCAAGACAAATTTCTGACTTGCTTTATATTATTTATGAATATTTTATGGAGACAGTCTTAAAAGTTCCATGTATTGAGGGAGATATATGTAAGAACACTATGATATGACCAGTGAGACTGGCCTAAAGAGTCAAAACTTGTGGTCACCAACTCTTTCTGGTTTCATATACCTAAGTTTCTCTAAAATAATATGGGAATAAATGTAGTTTATTTATAGTAATCACAGCATCTCATGTTTCAACACCAGCTTACCCAGTTAATTGCAGAGAGCTGTTGGTCTGTAGCTTTTCAAAGATAAGATCAAAGAAAAGGAATTTCTGCCCTAAATATACAGATTACAGCCACTGTACACATTTTGTTTTGTGGATATTATTTGTTTGGTCCCTATTGGTGGCTGCACAAAATTATGTAATGTGGGAGTCACAGGAGGCATGAACTTCCAATAAAACCAATGGTGACCTTCTGCTGTATATATTCAATAATGTTTTTTATGTGTAAGGCATTGTGCTAGGGGCGAGGGTAAACAGAAAGGAATACAGCCAAATCCCTCCATTCAAGAAGTTTATAGAAAAATAGAGAAGCTAATATAGAAAAGGGGAAAGTAGAAAAGCCATTACCTGACAGTGTGATGTGATATTCAAAAAGTGGATGTTCTCACTGTCTCCACAGGATCATATGGGAGGGAGTGCGTCCTTCAGTGTGTAGCAGTTGGGGAAAATTTCACTAAGGAGACAGCAAACTGAATCTTAAATCATAAATAAAAGGGGCCACTTCAAAGAAAGGGTAAAGGGAAAGTCTTCCAAGCAGTAGAGGTCATATAATGAAATTCCATATGTTCTAGATACAGGGTTAGGCGCTAGAGGTGGAGACAAAGAAGATGATACAGTTTCAGAATTTAAGGTATTCACAGCTTTGATAAAGTTAGTGTTTATATATATATATATATATATATATATATATATATATACAATTCACCTGCACGATGGTAATAATAGCATAGTTGTCTTGTCTGGGCCTAGCAGCAGCTCTGAAGACAGAGTGGGCCAGGGAGCCCCATAGAATGGGGGTCTGGAAAGAGAAAATTTGCAGTCAAGGTTTTGGGACAGATAAGAGGTAAGGCCAGGGTCATATACACAGTTATCACTTAGTTTTGGTTTCCTCAGAAGCAGACCTGAACTAAGGGTCTGATTGCATGTAGTATATATCTGTTAGGTGTCCCCAGGAAAAGCAGAAGGGGCAGATGAGGCTGATAGAAAGGGTAACCAATAAAAGATATGTTGTCAAGTTAAGTTGGAGAATTCTGTGAACCAATGTCCAGTGAGCTTGCCATCTCAGGGGCAAGGGGTAGTTACTCCATCTGAGAGGTAGGAGAGCTAGAATATTTATATACTTTTATCAGTTATGCGTTGAGGATTCAGGATGTATGCTACTTCTCTAGTGTTTCTAGCCTACTGTTGTGAAGAAGTGGACTCTAGTAGCCAAGCAAGCCCTCAGGCAAGGAGATCCACCTGCTGGCAGTTGGAAGTCAGGCCTGGGTACACCTCAGTGGGAAGGCCTGAGGGAATAGGCCAATGTGTGACAGTATATGCTACCTACTAAATCAATGCCTCTTGTGGTCAGCACCATGGTTTTTTGTGTTTGTTTTTGTTTTACAAATTCTCATCTCTATTTCTAGCCCATTGCCCACCATACAGGATTCCAGTTGGTTGTTTCATATAGGTTTTATTAACAATAAGGGCCATTAGTGGTTATCCAAATGAGTCATTTTTACAGAAACCATGTTTCTCGGATGTTTGAACCGCTACTTAGTGGTTGAGTAAGCCTTAGAACCCAGGTCTCCTGATTGACAGCCCCAAACACCATTACTTTAGCTGAATTCATCCTCTTCCCCAACCCCGCGAAGGAATCAGGCACAGAATTGTTAACAGAGTAATTGATAATACTATTTGAAATACTTGAAGAAGATAATCAGACTCACCAACTTTCATATCTGTTGCTGTATAGTGTCCACAGAGTAGGAAAAAAGGATTTATTGGACTAACTTTAAGTTATATAGAAAAAGATATACATAACTGTATCTCATTTGATGCAATAAACATTAATCAGATTTTAGTAAAAACAAATCTTCTTAAAATGTACCAAGCAAGCATATTATTTATGGAAGCCACTGGTGAAATCATTTTCTGGACTTTTTAATAGTTATCTAATTTATGTATTCCAAGGGATTTTAAAATTATTATTCTTGTGTGTTTGGTGTTTTTAAAATTTATTTATGGATATTAGTCTTTCTTAGAGCAAAGCCCAGCTAGTTTTTAAGTATATTAACATTGATACGTTATAGTTACAAGTTTTACATTGATTATTAAACCTAAACAGAACGATAAAATACATCTCACCCTTCATAAGAAAAATAATTCTGTTAACCTTATATTTTATTCCTATATTCTTTGTGAACTGTTGTTAAATATTAAATTACATTCTAAAACATAATATTTAGTGACATTTCTGTTTTGCATTGATTTAGAAGTTTATGATTCCCCTGACCACTGGAAACTATAATTGTCTTTAAAATTCTCTTTGTTGAGGGGATGTCATGAGTTTTGAGCTGGATTGTCATTACTGAAAGTTTGGCAAAGGGAAGTATTGGAGTAAATATTGAAGTTGTTACAGCTTTCTGTAGTTTCACAAGTCTGCAAGTCTGAAATGCAAGAAGGTATGAATCATAAGGTTAGTGTCTTCCAGTAATTTATATATCAGTGTTAAATGGATCAATCTCATCTTGATAAGATCAGCTCATGGGAGGAGAATTTTGATTGAGGAGGTGGGTGACTTTGGAACAAGAACATGTTAGAGCTTAGGGCAGACCTGGGCAGAATGTTAAAATGGGGTGGTAAATTATAGTTACAGTAGCGGCAAGATAATGTGTCCCTAAAAGATGAAAGATGATGATGCTGATAATAGTATGAGCTATATTTGTTTAATGCTTACACAGTGACTGATATGTTTCGAAGCACTTTATAGGAATTAGCTCATTTAATCCCCCCAATAACCTATGAGGTGGATACTATCAGTAGCACCATTTTACAGATGAGGAAACTGAGTGTTACGTGTGACCAAATTCCATTTGGTCATACTCCACTTTAAGCTATTTAGGGTAGATGGTTGTGGCTGCCATTAGCTAAGGGGGTGTGCTGAAGGCAAGAGGCCATTCCCCCACCACGCCACTATCAGGATATTTACTATAAAATCATGTTTGATACTTGCACACTGAAATTCACTGCAGCATATATACAATAGTCAAAAGGTAGAAACAACCCAAGTGTCCATCAACAGATGAATGGCCAAGTGAACTGTGCTATATAAAAACAATGGAACATTATTTGGCCGTAAAAAGAAATGGGATTCTGATGCATGCTACAACAAGGATAAACCTTGAAAAGAGTATGCTAAGTGGAATAAAACATAGAGGACAAATATAGTATGATTCAATTTATAGGAGGTACCTAGAAGACAAAATTCATATAGACAGAAAGTAGAATAGAAGGTACCAAGGAAGGGAGAAGGAGAAATGAGGAGTTATTATTTAATGGGTATAGTTTCTGTTTGGGGTGATGAAAAAATTCCGGAAATAGATAGTGGTGATGGTTGCACAACAACGTGAATATGTTAAATGCCACTGAATTGTACAATTAAAAATGTTAAGTTTTATGTTTTGTATATTTTACCACAATACTTTTTTTTTACAAAGCAAGTTTGAAGATGAATTGATGAATTCAAGAGACATCAAACATTTGCAAGCAAATACTTCTTAGTCAGCAGGCACAAAAATAGTTCAGACAAGCTGTCCTGTAAACTCCATTAACTCTCAAATCTCAGTCCTTTTGGGCGTTCCTACCACATCTTACATGTAAACTTCACAGGAGGAAGGCACAGCAATCTAGAGAGATGGTTCCAATAAATTTACGGTCAGCATCAGGAATAGAAAATGCTATCAATTACTAGTTGGAGGGAGGACAATTTTAGCATCAAGCTTTGGGAACATTCCAAAAGCCCAAAACCTTGTCTGATTTTTCTATCCCTTTGATGCAAGGATGGGGAAGGCCTCTCAAGAGTTTAGCCCATCCACATAACCTGGATATCAAATTGCATTCTATGCCAGGCAGTTTTCTGGCAAAAAAAAACCCCTCCAAAACAGATGGCATAGTCAAATTTGGTGGTTGGGAAAAGTTTAAGAAAATGACTATTGTTCAATATAAGAGAAAAGCCAGTAGAATATAAAGTTTTAATATTCGAAGTTCATAGAATGTTTGTATCCCTCAATATACTTTCTGTGCAACATTTACATATGAGAAGTTTATATTTACATTCATTCAGCTCAATGTAACATAAAAAACCTCATAGTGTGGGGGCATCTGGGTGGCTCAGGTGGTTAAACACCTGGCTCATGATTTTGTCTCAGGTCATGATCTTAAGGTTTTGTGAGATAGAGCCCCACGTTGGGCTCTGCACTGATAGCCCAGAGCCTGCTTGTGATTCTCTCTGCCCCTCCCCTGCTCACGCTCTTACACACTCTCTCTCAAAATAAATAAACATATAAAATAACTCATGGTGTGAAGGAAAAGTTTCAAGTTGTATTCCAAGTACAATTTGTAGAATCTTATAATCTCACGTAGATGTTGAAATGCACACTGAGTGTCAACAAATTGGATGTATGGGACTCAGGGATTAAATAGGCTTTGTGTGTTGACCAGCCCATCAATTTTTGATCCAACTGAATTATATATGAAATTTGAAAATAAACCCGTTTGTAAGTAAGATGTTACTATTGATCCTGGTGCTTCACCTCTTTTTCAGAAGTTCAGGGTTCTTACCACTCTTGGACTTAAGGGAAGCGTTGTTAGCAAAGGAAATTGGCATTCCTTTCTCCTGAAAGATTTTTTCTCTTCTGTTTTGGGAGGAGTTAGGGGAAGGGGGGGAACGTCATTGCACCTAGAATCTCTTACCTAACTCTGATCTTTCCTCTACAGAGTCGCCTTTAAGCATGATGCTGTCAGCCTTTACTTTATAAAGATGTACTTCTCTAACATTCGGCTTTGTAAGTGTTGTTTAGTATTTTTCTTATGTGTATGTGTTCTGTTTTCCCCAAGTGGACTGTTGGATCCTTGAGGGAATGTGCCTCTAATTTAGCATTCCCATACAGTTCTGCAGGCAGTTGGTTTTCAGTACGTGCTGGTGCACTGAACTCCAAGGTTTCAAATGTACAGGAAGCACACGTTTGTTGGTACCCTTCACCATAGCCAAAGAAAGAATGGAACTATTAGATTTCCAAGCAGGGTTTACAAGTGTTCCCCACCCATGCATCTAAGATCCTGAGCTTTCACTAAATAAAGTTAGAGGAAAAGATTTGTTCATGTTTGTCCCTGATCATTATTTTAGTTGGTTTTAGGACAGCTCATGGGCATCATGCTTGCCTTAGGGGCTGAGCACATGGAACACAAGGCAAAGTAAATTCTGGACACTATTTGGGGACGAATGCAAACTGGGAACTAAAGATAAAGTTATGGTGTTCAATATTTCTTCTCCTGTGAAACCTACTTTTTGGGTGATGAGGAAAAGAAGGAAGGATGTAGGAGTGGATGGAATACTATAGGTGCCAGAAAACTATGACCTATAGGCCAAATTCTGCTCATAGCCTGTTTTTGTAAGTAAAAATTTTTTAAAAAGTTTATTTATTTTTGAGAGAGAGACGAAGGGAGTGGCAGAGAGAGAGAGAGAGAATCCCAAGCAGGCTCTGAACTGTCAGCACAGAGCCTGTTACTGGGCTCCATCTCATGAACCATGAGATCGTGACCTGAGCTGAAATCAGGAGTCAGATGCTTAACTGACTGAGCCACCCAGACTCTCCATGTTTTTTTAAGTAAACTTTTAATGGAACACAGCTACATCCATTCATTTACATATTGTCTATGGCTGCTTTGGAGCTGCAATGCTCAGTAGAGATCTGATAGCCTACAAAACCTCAAGTACTTATTATATGGTCCTTAACAGAAAAATTTTGCCAGAACCTAGAATTTTTTCCATGGATCCATGGAATTTTTTCTTAAATCTTTTTTGAGTGTTGCTTTAAAATAAATACATTGGAACACTTGGGTGGCCGGTCCATTAGGCATCTGACTTCGGCTTAGGGCATGGTCTCATGATTCATGTTAGAGCCCCATGTCAGGCTCTGCAATGACAGTGTGGAGCCTACCTAGGATTCTCTCTCTCTTTCTCTATCTCTCTGCCCCCCCCCCCACTCATTCCCGTTCTCTCTGTCTCTCTCAAGATAAACAAACTTAAATAAATATATAATTGAGAATTAAAATGGCTGGTTTCTATCATGCCACAATTGAGGACAATGCTTTTGAGTTCATGTTTCCCTTTGTGCTATGATTTGAGGCACACACTTGTCCTCAAAGAACCATCTCTCTTCCTGCTAGAATTTGAGGAATTTGCCACTACAGACTTGCCCAGTTTAGGCAAGATATTTTGTTTTATTTTATTTAAAAAAATTTTTATTTATCTATTTATTTTGACAGAGAGTGAGAGTGACAGACAGTGAAAGTGGGGGAAGGGCAGAGGGAGAGAGAGAGAGATAGAGAATCCAAAGCTCTGATCTAATAGCACAGAGTGTGATGCAGAGCTTGATACCACGAACTGTGAGATCATGACCTGAGCCAACATCAAGAGGTGGACACTCAATTGACTGAGCCACCCTAGGCAAAATATTTTAAAATGCAAATGTACTTGAGGGAAGATGGTCATAATTTATCATCAGCTCTTGTTTTCATGTGTGCGCGTGTGTGTGTGTGTGTGTGTGTGTATGTGAGAGAGAGAGAGAGAGAGAGAGAGAGAATAAATATTAACATCCTACTTCTCTTTCCTACAAAATAAGAAGGGAGAATAACAGAGTAATCAATGGAAGAGTCTAAGGTTGAGCTCAAAATATGGAGGAAACAGCAAAAAGGGAACAGAACTGATATTGCACATGTTATCTCACTGGACTTGACAACAATCCTGTGAGCATGTTAACATATAATTACCCTACGCTTAAAGAAAAGGATGCTGAATGTGAAAGCCAAGTGGATTGCCTAGGGTTAACAGTTCATAAATAGCAGCAATGGTCTTCTAATTGTCACTCTAAATTTTTAGGGTTTTTTTTTTCTATTATCCTCCATTCCCTCTTCAACATCCCTGTCCTTCCCCCTGAGTCCATCATGCTGGAAGTATAATTTCCTGTCTCCTAGAAATATAACTCTGCCTTCTGGAACTTAAAATCATTCTCACATGAATTTTTGCCGTAACTTGGACCCACCTACAATCCCTAATTAAAACTAAATACCCCAAATCCAAAGATATTTCTCAAATTCAGTCTACTAAGCTGATAGCCAGTAATAATCACTCCGTTTTATCAAAAGTGGTGTAGGACATTATTCGGTGTTGAATTACAGGTGATACAAATCCTGAAGTAAAATCAGGCAAACCATTTTCTCATGTAACTAAGTCTCACAATTAAGAATGTATAATAATTAGTTTCAAATTGGGGTAAATCATCAAAGAAAGTTAGGTATCTTGGGAGTTATTTACATGTGAACAGATGCCTATAGAAATTAAATGGAGTGTGGAAATTTCATAGCATGCTCTAGTAGAAGAGATAAATTAATAAAATGATCACATCTCAAGTTATGTCTGGTATGAAATAGAATTTTTATATATTTTCAAAGATTCCGATCTTCAATAGTAGAAGCTAGGAGAAAGTTCAAAATAGTTATTTCGATAAATATGATCACAAAGAATACCAACACAAACAAATATATCTAGCTTTTGTAGCAAACACAGAGGATTTGATACACACACACACACACACACACACACATGCAGAGGACAGAAGTCAGTAACAATAATTTCAAATATATAAAAATGGTTCTTGCATATACACTACTGTTAGTTCACCACCATGGGAGCTTCCTAGGTGTAATCTGAAACAGCTACTCTGCACGGAGGGCAGAAAGAGACCAGAGAAAGAGGCGGACTATTCCTGGTGGGTACGTGGGGGGAAGGCAAATGGAAGCACATTCCAAAGATAGGGGAGGGAGGGAGGGAGGGAAGCACCTCTGATTGCCCAGGTCCAGCTCACATCAAAACGCGGTCGTGTCCTCTTGATGACCTCTCCCAACAGTTATCAATAAGTTAGTGTTGAAACTGGAAGGCTGCTCCGCGGGACACTGAGCCCTGACTTTCAGGTAGGATCTCATGCACACACTCAGACAGATGGTTATCATAATGGTAGCAAACATCGGAGCCTATCAGGCTTTGAATTTTACCTAGATCAATGAAATCTCAGTTTAAGCCTAATTCTCTGCTCCGTTTCCAGAGAATTGAGGTCAGGTAGAAAAAGCCACTTTCTTACACTCTTAGTACAGACCTGCCAGATAGTCTCTAGTTTCCTTTTGAATGCCTTGGCATAGAAAGTGATATTTAATCCTATACCATTGTTTAACTTTGAAAAGCCCTAATTAAGCATTCATACTTCAGGTGTGGCTAATTAGCATTGGACCGGTCTCCTTAAAGTATGCTATCCTGTTTTGGCTTCAGTTGTCTCACATCAGAGCAGCACAAGAAGGTTTAATACTTCATATGTTAGCTACCAGAAATTATTTTGCATTGGTGAAATGAATGGTATTTCAATATGTGGACAGTGGTTAGAAAAAAATGAATATGAGCAGGTGAAACCCCCTGAGTGGCCATCTTCACCCAAGGTTCTATTAGCCAAGTGTGCTTCCTTTTACAAAGATTCTGTGGTGTCATTGCTAAAGTTAGCTGAACCTGCTCACTAAAATGTAGTTCACGTGCCTTGAGTGAATCTTTCATGCAAGAATTCTTGTCAAAGAGGTAGCTATTTCATGGACTTGTAACGATAGGCCGATAGGCCGTGTTTGCTACTAAATGTTTGCTTGTTTGGCAGTATCTGGTTTGAGACTTTAATGGTAATGGGCCACCTGCAAGTGAGGCAAACTTATGTCAAAGAAGCATTGAGATCAGCCTTCCTCTTTTGCACAGACTTTAGACCTCACATATTGCCCAGAGGTTGATATAAACTTCATCAAAAAAAAAAAAACCCGCACCATATTAACAATTTAGGGACGCCTGGGTGGCTCAGTCGGTTAAGCGTCTGACTTCGGCTCAGGTCATGATATCGCGGTTTGTGGGTTCGAGCCCCGCGATGGGCTCTGTGCTGACAGCTCAGAGCCTGATGCCCGCTTAGGCTCCTCTGTCTCCCCCTCTCTCTGCCCCTCCCCCTCTCGCCCTCCATCTCTCTTTCAAAAATAAATAAACATAAGAAAAAAGAATTTAAAAGAGAATAACATGAAATCATTTATTTTAAAAACATCCAGTGGTATATGGAGGCTGCTCATCACTGGCAAAATACCTAACAATTAAAAAAAAAAAAACCAAAAACTACACATTAAATGGGCTTGAGTCTGTTTGCAACAAGGCCCCAATTAAATCTGATGTCTCCTATTTTTATAGCCTCTTAACTGGGGTCCTCACCTCTAGCTTCTGCACATTTTAATCCAGAATATTCTAACTAATAATGATCCCTGAATGTTAACTTATTTTCCTCAGATTCAAGGTCCTCATTAATTGGGGTGACTGTATTAATTTCCTGGGGCTGCTGTGACAAAGTACCACAAACTGGGTGGCTTAAAACAACAGAAACTTATTCTCTCACAGTTCTGGACGTCCGAGATCAAGTTGTCAGCAGGGCTATGCTTTCTGTGAAACCCGTAGGGGAGAATCCTTCCTTGCCTCTTCTAGCTTCTGGTGTTTGCTCGCAATACTTGGCACCCCTTAGCTCGTATATGCACCACTCCCAGGCTCTGTTTCTGTCGTCACATGGCCATCTTCCTTCCGTGTCTGTGTGTCTCTGTGTCTTCACACGGTGTTTTCCTCTCTGCGTGTGTCTGTGACCAAATTTTCCGTTTTTCTAAGGACACAGTCATATTGGCCTAGGGCATTCTCTAATGACGTCATCTTAACTTCAGTACACTTACAAAGACTATTTCCAGCCAAGATCACATTCATAGGTACCAGCAGTTAGCCCTTTATCATAGCTTTTTAGGGGTCAAAATTCAACCCAAACAGTGACCATATCATGGTCTATCCATGTCGCTCTTGAGGGGAAAAGGTATATGCTGTTAGTAAGTAGGCTGAGATAATACGTGTAAGCTGGCACTGTCCCAGGCACGCAGGGATGCATGTTCACCCTATAAGACATAAGACAACCTGGCTCATCTCTGCAGCTTGTAGTCTATACATTCCCTAACCTCCAGTCTTATTATGCCCTAGACTATAGGTTGGCAAACACTTTCTATAAAGGGCCGGATAATAAATATTTTAGGCATTGAGGGCCATAAGGCCTTGTCTTCACTACCCCATTCTAGACAATATATAAGCAAGTAGATGTAGCTGTGTTCTAAAAAAAATGTTATTTACAAAACCAGGCCCCAGGTGGATTTGGTCTGAGGGAATGATTTGACAATGATTATCCTAGACCATATAAGGGGGAGGGAAAAGAGAATGCTCTGTGAATTCCTGGGAGGGTTCTTTATATACTGGGGAGATTAACCTTTTCTTTGTGTCATGGGCTGAATTGTGTTCCCTCACAATTCATCTGTTGAAGTCCTGGTTCTCACTATCTCAGAATATGACTATTTAAAAATAGGGCACATTTAAAATTCATCCACTGATTTTTTTGGTGACGCAGAATTTTTTATTTTGATTATGTGAACTATAGCCATCATTTCTGTCTGTTATTTTACACTTAGAAAATCTTTCAGTGTATAGTCGTTCAATGAGGGCCTATCTCATGTTTCCTTTCGTTACTTTTATGCTGTTGTATTTTGCACCTTTACATTTTGATCTGTTTGCAATTAACCCTTAAGTGAAGTACAAAGAGTAAATGCGACTTTTTTTCACCAGATTGCTCTCCAGTTTTCTCAACACTGTTCTTTGAATATTTTATTTTTTTACAGTTGTTTTATGATGCCACTGTTCATATTCTAAAGTTCTATATGGATCATGTCTATTTCTATTTTTTTTTATTTCATCCTCTCTTTTCCCATAGTAATATTGCATAGTTTAAATTACCGAGTCTTTTTGTTACATATCTGGTAGGGACAGTTCTCCCATATTGCTTTTCTGTTTTCAAGTTTTTCTCTATATTCTTTTAATTTTAAAAGTTGTCTTATTCCACACCCCCCAAATAATCCTACGGCATCTGCTTATTACTTGCCTAGTTTTAAAATGTTTTTTCTTGAACTTTCCAGATTGGATATTGTATCATCTGAAAATAGTAATAATTTTACCTCAATTTTACTTTCTCTTGTTTAATTGCCTTGGTGAATATCTCCCACAAAGTGTTAAATAAAAACGATGAGAGTTATCTCTGCCTTGATCCTGAATTTAATGTGGATGCCTTTAGTATTTCCTCGCTGCTTAGCACAGTGGACTGAAACAGATAAAAGTTTTCATGTTAAGGACTTATTCATTATTACCTAGTCAACACGTCTTTCTTGAGCACCTTATGTATAGTAGCTCCTGTTCAAGGTGTTAAAAATTCTTTAAAGAACAAAAAATGCAAAATTATATGCTCTTGTGATATTTGTATTCCAGTGGACTGTTGAGGTAGGGACGTATTCTCCTCTCCATCCCAGGCACAAATGAAGGCTTTATTTCCCAGTATCCCTGCAGTTAGGTGGGGTCACTAGCTGAATAACAGCTCATAGAATCTGAGCAGAAGTGACATGTGTCACTTGCAAACCCTACCACCCTGTCTCTCGTTGCTAATTAGAAGTCCAGACAGAGGGGATCTAGTAAGGAATTCCAAGGATGCCCTGGGGGAAAGTAATCTCACAAGGAAAGGATGCCCGGATGCTTGATCAGCACTTGCAGGTGCGAAGTAAAATTAAACTGATAGAAATCAATGGCTTTTATAGGATGTATGAAAACAACAATCAATTAAAAATGTAATGGAAGAAAAGATCTCATCTACAATAGTGTCAAAAAAGAAAAATGACCTGAGAATCGAACCTAATAAAAAATGTTCAAGAGCAATGTGAGAAAGTAACCTTGAGGTGCACTTGAAGGACATAAGAGTGTATACGAACAAATAGAAAGACTTACCATGTACTTAGACTTAAAAAAAACCTCATAGGATGTCAATCCACTCTGAAAAGATGTGTGCATATGGTAGGATGGCCAACTTGTCCTGATTTGCTCAGGAGTTTCCTGGTGTTAGCACTCAAAGTCTCACATTTTCAGGAAACTCATCAGTTCTAGGAAAACTGGGAGGATTGATCACCCTAGCCAAAGGTTGTAGCATTCTTTGTAAGAGAAAAAGACCAAGATCACTTAGAGGTCCATCAAATATGCGTTTTTTGAATAAACATGGAACATCTATACAATGGAGTGTTCTATAGCAGGTTGAAGAGGTGGAGCAAAAGGGAAAAAAACAAATATGATTGTTCTACAAGGAGACTGCAGTGCAAACGAGGCCTCTCTGAATGTGCCACATTTTATAACTTTGATTTAGGAACTATTTAAATAAAAATATACTATATATATAGTATATATACATATATATACTACATATACATATATACATATGTATGTGTATATATATGTGTGTGTGTATATATATATATGTGTATATATATATATACATATATATATATATATATACATATATATATGGGAGAGAGAGAGAGAGAGAGAAAGAAGAAACTGAAACAGATAACCTGTGTATCAAGTTAGTGGCATAACCACAGAGAGGAATCATTTCAAGTAGCTTTGAAACATAGCATTTTGAGTGAGTATTTCCCCTTGTGGGATACATCCCAAAGTCAAAAAGAACGTTAAAGACATCTTAAATTTTATTTAGTGCACTTATTGTTATTTTGCAATCATATAAACACACCTAACTACACACAAATATGTATGTATAAATGCACATACATAAACACAGTTGAACCGTATGAAATTGCTACTATTCTGTAGCTATAGATCTATATAAATGTTGCTTTAAGATATATATAGAGAGAGAGGAAGGAGAAGGCACCTCTGTAGATAGGTCACATAAGATGAGGGCTGAGAACTGACCATTGGTTTTGGAGATCCTGGAGGTCCCTGGTGAACTTGACAAGTAGGTTTATATTGGAGTGGTGGAGGTACAAAATCAAAAGATTTTGAGAGAAAATTGGAGGAGAGACAAGTACAGTAGGCATAGGCAACTTTTTGGGAGAAGTTTTGCTGCCAAAGTCAGCACAGAAATGAGGTAGAGGCTATTCTGGGAGAGAGGATCAGGAAACATTTTTAGAAGATGAGAGATAATACAGCATGTGTGTATGCTGATCAGAATGATCCAGTAAAGACCGGGAAAGTGATGATGTAGGCTAGATTGAAGGTAATTTCTGGAAAAAATGTTTGTGAGCAGGTGACAGGTATGATAGAAATTGGCCATTTCTGACAGATATGTGACTCCAATGAGAGCAATGTATGTTTGATTTCCCATTGACCTGGCCAAAAGACGCTTAGAACTGCCCTCCAGTCTGAGGCCCTTGCTAGTCAATTCTTGCTCCTCCTCTTTCCACCTTCTGAGGTGTCCTATCTGCCTTGAGGTCTGAAGCCTCTCTCTGTCTTTTCTTGCTCCATCACACTGTATCTGTCACGGGCAGTTCTCCAATACATCATATGCACTTCAAATCTTGTTTGCCCGTCTGCTTCTTAGAGAACCCAGGTCGGAGATTCTTTCACCCTGTGGGAGAATCTTCAATAGCACTTTATGAAATAACCATTGGGTAAAAATTTCCCTAATTCCTCTGTGGAAATCCAACATTTCATATTCTTGCTTGCTTTTAGTTTGGTAATTCACATTTCCTAGAAAAGCATCTATTTCATTCCAAGTTTTGAATTTATGTGTGGTTGAACAAAAAAATAAGCTTTTATGATTCTTTTAATTTCCTTGCTTGTCTCATATTTTGTTTATTTGTGCTTTTCCCACTTTTCTTGATTTGGCTAATTCAGAGTTTAACTATGTCATTCTTACTAAAGAGAGAGTTCTGAATTAATAACACTTGACATCTGCTCTTTATTATTTTCTTCTTAACCTCATTATTTCTTTCTTTTGTTTGTTTTGATTCCTTTATCATGTTTTAGGCAAAATAAATCAAATATTTAAATTATTTCTTCTTTCAAGTTACATCTTATAAATTTTGATACATAATTTTTAATAACTATTTTCTAGGGGCGCCTGGGTGGCTCAGTCGGTTAAGCATCCGACTTCTGCTCAGGTCATGATCTCACGGTTCATGAGTTCGAGCCCCACGACGGGCTCTGTGTTGACAGCTCAGAGCCTGGAGCCTGCTTCAGATTCTGTATCTCCCTCTCTCTCTGCTCCTCCCTTGCTTTCACTCTGTCTGTCTGTATCTCTCTCAAAAATAAAAATGAACATTAAAAATTTTTAAAAAGTTTTCATAGATAAGAACGTTTTCTTTCCTGGTCTTGTTATTGATGTTTAGTTGTATTCTCATTAGAGAATGGTATATTATTTGTTCTATTTCTACATTTTGCAGTTTGTTGAGATTTCTTTGAGGCTAAAATATTGTTGTTTTTTTAAAAATGCTTATTTATTTATTTTGAGAGATAGAGAGCACTTGCATGCATGTTTTCTCTTCTTTAGTACTATAATATTTAGTTTACTTTATATATTTTATTAAATATTCTGTTTTGTTATGCTATCCTTAGAGATATTTTTGGTCTTCTTGATCTGTTGCGGCCTGAGAGAGGTGAATCATTATCTCCCACCACCAGTGTTTTTCTTTCTCTTTTTTCTTTTATGATTTATAGTATTTGTATTATGAATGTTTTTGCTATGTTACCTGATGCATAGATATTCATGAGTATTATACCTTCACTATAAATTTTACCATTTACAATTTTAAAATTCCTTTCTTTGTCTTCTTTAAAACTTATGACCTGAATTCCACTTAAACTGATACATTAAGACTAGTATCCTGATTCCTTTTTTGTTTCCATTTATTTATCTAACTTTGCCATCCATTTATTAGTTAATTTTGTGGAGCCTCAGCCTTGAACAAAATTGATTAAACATAATTATTGGTTTATGTTGCATTATCATCACTTGTTCAGGTTTGGCTTTCATTTTTGTTTGTTTATTATACAATGAACATCCAAGAACCCACCACCCAACCCAAGAAGAGAACTGTAAAATTAGCTGACTATTCATAAGTTCTTTCTCTATTGCGTTTCCAAGCTTCCACCACTCCCCTCTACCTTCAAGTATCCCCTATCCTGAATTTGGTGTTTATCACACTCTTTAAGCACAACATTTTAAATATTTATTATTTGGTTTTGATAATTTTTGAACTTTTTAAAAGGAGTATTATGCTACTTGAGGTTGTGGGTACAGGGAGACCTGAACAAATTGTGAACCACTGAACATTCTACCACAGATAGGTCACCTGGGATGTGAACATATGCTTCACTAAAGGTATTGTGTTTGAGTAATGAATTTACAGTCAGCCTAAGTTATTTAAGCTCTTTCATGTTATAAGATGCAAAAACTCACTCAGGTAAGTTGTTATTGGAATTTTAGTATAAAATTTTGGGACAAAAAAGACTAAGTAGTGACAGCATCTGCTTAGAAGCACCGGTAAATAATTGAAAGTTAGTTCTGGGTAAGACAAATCACTAGTAAGTAGATTGTTATATTCCCTCTCTAGTTCTCTAACACTTTTGTGACTTAGCTGTTGTTTCCTTGTTCCTGTCTATCAACTGGTTATAGTTTGTAGTGATATTTCGATGAGCTCCAATATTCACCAGGTTACAGCAAGGACTAACATTAGGTACGGCCTTTGTATCTTGTAACCCTTGGCTATTGGTAAATTTATAGGTGGCCATTACTGAGTCAGATTTTCATCACTAATTCAGATCAGCCTCGAGGGCCATTTGAATAGATAGTCTTGTGGGTGGAATGACATTTGGATGACATTAACCAGGATTAATTTTCTTCTCTACTCTTCCCCTAAGTCTCCCACGTTTGTTTGATACCATTGAGTCTATTGAGTTTAGTAAGACGTTTAATTATTTGCCCCAGGAAAGGTAGGGCACAAAAGAGTTCAGAAACAAAAGAATCAATTGAGTTTTAAAAACTCTTTAATACACATGGGGTTTTAAAGGTACAGGCTCTTGATTTTCAAGACTGTTAGTTTTTTGAGCAACAAAGAAGATAATTTTTGTTGTTGTTGTTGTTTTGCTTTGTTTTAAACCCAGAAGCTTGGCACCAGAGAACAAAAGTGAAGAGCCTAAATAAAACAAGGATTTAATTCTACCTTAGCATCGTGGATGAGAGCAAAGATGAAGAGCTAGGCTACTTCATCCTCAGGAAGAAGACTGGGATCCAGGGGCAGAAAGATTAGAGTGAGGGTATAAATGTTTTGAGGGCACATTAGTGGGGCACATAAAAGAAGACAAACCTGGCATTTGCAGACTGCCTGTCTAATTCTAGTTCCCTCCTCATGATCACACACAAACATTTGGTTGGTCCCAGGAGACCATCCTCCCTTTGATGATCTAGGAACCATTAAACATCCAGGAACATTTTGGTAGGGGGCTTGGAACATTCAGAGGAGCCCTTCTCCCATCTGTACTGGGAAGGACTGAGGGAAAGAGGACTGTGCTTTCCTGAAATGAACAGTAGAGTGGTAAAGCTCTATATCAAAAGAAATCAAGAGTGAATTTGTATGGGACACGTTTTGGAATATTGCAGATGCCTTTGCAAAAACCAGAGCCACCCCACCTAACCCTTAGCATTATATTTATGCCTGCGGATACTAGGTTTCCTCAAATTTAATATATAATGTGTAATGTATATAATCATGCTTATCTCCAATTATTGGTTATAGTTATAACATATAGAACTGATCCAGGCACAAGGAAAGGATTATTCCAGACAGCCATTTTTAAGCCACTGACTCTTCTTTGCTGCTTGTTTATAACTCACTAGAGCACTTTACTTCACTTTTTAAAATGCATATATCTCAGAATTTATACATTATTTTGAACTTAGATTATTTTTAACTGTTCAAGTCACAAAATTTGGCCCTGACTAGTTTCTTATGAAGACTTTGCTGGTAAAACACAATCTCCAGCTGCCTTATACACTTTCTTGATGAATTGCTTTTTTTTCCCAGGGAATTTATACAGGATGGTTCAATATTTGAAATTATAAAAATACTGATAAAAATTTAATAATATAAATGTTTTCATAGAGATATAGAAGGCATACCAATGTGTTAATTTAAATACATAAAGTTTCCATATATAAGAGCATTAGTAGCAGCAAAAAAATAATTCATTCTCTTTGCCATAAATTCTATTAATACAGCACAAAACATTCCACACTCCACAACTTCATGGACTGTTTTACTCTGGGTACTCATTGAAATAGGCTGTTAAATAGACCTACCCTGTGACCCAGCAATAGCACTGCTAGGAATTTATCCAAGGGATACAGGAGTACTGATGCACAGGGACATTTGTACCCCAATGTTTATAGCAGCACTCTCAACCATAGCCAAATTATGGAAAGAGCCTAAATGTCCATCAACTGATGAATGGATGAAGAAATTGTGGTTTATATACACAATGGAGTACTACGTGGCAATGAGAAAGAACGAAATATGGCCCTTTGTAGCAACGTGGATGGAACTGGAGAGTGTTATGTTAAGTGAAATAAGCCATACAGAGAAAGACAGATACCATATGGTTTCACTCTTATGTGGATCCTGAGAAACTTAACAGAAACCCATGGGGGAGGGGAAGGAAAAAAAAAAGAGGTTAGAGTGGAAGAGAGCCAAAGCATAAGAGACTCTTAAAAACTGAGAACAAACTGAGGGTTGATGGGGGGTGGGAGGCAGGGGAGGGTGGGTGATGGGTATTGAGGAGGGCACCTTTTGGGATGAGCACTGGGTGTTGTATGGAAACCAATTTGACAATAAACTTCATATATTGGAAAAAAAAAGAAATAGGCTGTTAAATTGTGCACAACTCAAACAATCCATAAAATCTTTAGCTTTGCCCATACTGGAGGTGTAATTTAAAAAGAAATGTTAAAAAACTTAAACAGGTGCACCTGAGTGCCTCAGTCAGTTGAGCAAGACTCTTGATTTCAGCTCAGGTTATGATCCCAGCCTCCTGGGATCAAGCCCCACATAAGACTCTTTGCTGAGCATGGAACCTGCTTTGGATTCTCTCTTTCCCTCTGCCCCTTTACCCTGCTTGTGAGCTCTCTGTCTAAACTAAAAAGAAATTGATTAAAAAACTTAAAATATACTACTAATCCATATAATAAAATAAGGATATTTTTAATGTTACACTTGTTTCTTAATAATCACCAGAGAATACTTAAAAAATAACTGACATAAGCATTAATATAATGTTATTAATGTGCTATAGGCACAATTCCAGGTTCAGTTGAATTACTTTTTAAAAAAACTACCTAATAAACTCATAATTCTTGAATATCCAATCAAATCAATTCTGTAGGTTAAATTCGTGGAGTGAGGGGCATAATGCAAGTGACTATTGATAGCACATGATTGTCAGGGAGATGTACTAATCACAGAGACCTGTATGGTGGTTTGTTCTGATGATCCCCAAAGAGAGGAGGAAGTCAAGTGATTTTAGGGCCAAAGAGGAAAGAAAATCAATCTGAGGAGGAATGGAAAAATAATAAAGAGGAAAGGAAGTAAAAAGAGGAAGGGCAAGACTAAAGCCAATATAGGAAAACATACTATGAAAGGCTGCAGGGTGGGGACGGTGGGCTGGCTGAGTTACTGGAGAAGGGGAACTGAGTAATATGAAATTATGATATGAACACTTCCTTTCATTGATTCAATGCTTAGTCTCACAATAACTCTTTAAGACAGAGGAGCTCTAATTGGCTCATTTTATTTATTTTTATTTTTTAAGTTTACTTATTTATTTATTTTGAGAGAGAGAGAGAGAGAGTGAGAGTGACAGCAAGAGTGAGAGAGGGAGAGAGAGGGAGAAAACAAGCAGGGAAGGAACAGAGAGAGAGGGAGAGAGAGAGAATCCCAAGCAGGCTCCATGCTGTCAGTGCAGAGCCCAATGTGGGGCTCGAACCCAAGAACTGTAAGATCATGACCTGAGCTTAAACCAAGGGCCAGATGTTTAACTGGACTGAGCCACCCAGGAGCCCCTAATTGGCTCATTTTACGAATGAGGCAACAGAGGTCATAGACAAGTGATATGTTGGAAGCAAGCATACACAGTGCTGGAGTTGGGACTAAAAGTGGAAGCAATAGAATTCTAGATTAGTACTCCAGGAGGCAGGGTTTTCCCCTCCTTAATAGATTACAGTATAGACCATCCTGTTCAAAGGCATTCAAAATATTTCAGTGAAACTCAAAGGTAGGACCTGTTAGTGTGCACACATTAAAAGAGAAAATGTGAGATCTCTACATCTTGGAAGAGTTCAGTATATGAAAAAATTTTCCATTAAGAGTACAGTATTTCCAAGACCCTAATTTCCTACAGCAGGGCAAATTACTTAACCCACGTTCTAGGGAGCCCTGGAATCTTCTTTTGTAAGGAGATTTTACTTGTAAGAGTACTTATGTAAGAGAAGATTTGGGGTGCCTTTTTGTCTCCATACTCATTGAAGAGGTGAAGTATTTTATGTGAACCAGTCCAATTGCATATGCTGTATGGATTGTTTGTGGGTGTGTTCTGCTGTTTTAAAGTTCCCTGAGGCATTAGAAAGTTTAATGTTGCTAATGAAAAGCATTAAGCCAACTACGACGTTGTAGGAAAAAAGAAGGTGAATATTTCAGAAATTGAACAGCATAACATTTTTCCCCTACCAATGTTGTTGAAAATCGTTCTTTTGGTCAAGTTCATCCCTATCATTCCTAATAGGTGCAAATAAATCCAGAACTAGTAATTTGGAGCTACATTTAAGAGAGAAAAAGACTATAGATGTTATTTCCAGTTTAGTTATAGTAAAAATGCCTCGGTAGGGCAAGAATAAGTTTCCGTTACATAATACATATTCTGTATATAGAGAAGAATATCTAAATATTTGATAAACATACCACTCTTGGAATACACTTAGATTATCTATTTGGACCACTTTTCACCCTGCATACAGTAGAACGTTAAAGACAAAGGTCTCTATAATTCTAAAACACTTCCCATTATTTTTTAGTATACTAACTGTGTGAGCAGAGAAGCTGGGCTTTGAGGGGCATTGCAGTGACCAAGAAAAGATTCTTGCTCTTGAAATCTTTTTGCTTTCACTATCTGGTATCAGGATCCTCCTCAAGTATTATCTGAGAGAAGGAATAGGGGGCAAAGTAACTCAACCTCTAGCCAAACCAATTTTTTTTCTCTTTCTCTCTTTCTCACTCCTTTATATCCTCTCTCACCATCTGTTTCATTGACAGCTTTAAGGAAAACAAGGCATACTCTTTTAGAAAGGAAGATCACCCAAGTTCTTGGGTTCAACTACTTACTAGGAATGACTCTGGGAAATTTACTTAATTTCTCTAATCCTCACTGATTTGTGAAATGGAGGTAGTAACAGAACCCCTTCGTGAGGATTGAATGAAATATGCCAGTAAAGTCTTACCACAGTGTCTGTGGTGTAGTAAACCCTCAATAAACCTTCACCGTTATTATTGAGTAAAAGATGTTGTCAATCACTCTAATTAGGTTTAATTGGAGATTTAATTGATCTACTCTGTTTATGAGCTTCAAAGCATTCCCTGCAAAAATGCACTATTTTACTTTTCTGCTACATAAAAAGTAGTGGGAAATGAAAGTTGTACCTGAAATTAATTTCAGATGAAAATGTGTTCTTCACGTGGTCCTAGACTAAACTGGTCTCTGACATCAAGGAGATGTTGATATCGGTGGACATTTCAGCCTGGGACCACTCAAAGAACATAGCTGAATCCATGGTGGCTCAAGAGGGTCTACTCTCATCCAAGTGGCCACAAGAGGGATTTTACAGTGCTAAAGACTATGGTCTACCATCAACGACCTGGGAATAGAGTCCCACATGTTTTCAGTGGTACTTTAACTGCAGTACAATGAAATATGTAGGGGAGAACTTGGGGTTGGCTTCTTTCTTACAGATTCTAATCAATCTACCCGGAAAAGTATGGCACATTTTGGGCTACATTTAAATAGATTCTGGAATGAATACTCAGAAGAAACATTATTCTTCTCACTTAACTTAAATTTGTTGGATTTTGGTAAAATTTGTCTCGCTGGTGTGCTGGATGCATCAAATCAAGGCCCTGCACTCTGGAATTCATATGATACAAATAGATAATTTATCTTCTTTGGAAGCAGAAGTGCATTTAGTTATATGACTGTAAAACTCTTTTTTTTTTAATGGAATCAGTTTGATAAATTTTTCATCTACCTGAGGGCTCTGATTTGTATTTGAATTCAATTCTAAGTTGTCTAGGCATCAACAACTTAACCCTAGACCTTAATCCGACCACTTCCTGACATTCTCCTTGCTGAGGTCAAAAGAATTTAAGAAAAGTAGCTTTTATGAAAAGTCTAATGAATAGCAACATTATCTTCGTTTTTTAAGTATGAGGCTGTATTTATCTGAAGACTCATATTGCCCAATCACTGTGGAAAGATTTTCAAGAAATTTGGCTGCATTTTGTTTCCTTTATTTGCATTTGTGCCTCCAACCCCCATCCTTAAACCTGATTAAATTCATCTTCCTATTCTGATAGATGCGGACATGATATATACATATGCATATAGATACTAATATAATATATATGTATTTCTCAAATGATAGATCTTTTTCTCTACACATTTTCTTTCTCTAACTTCCAATGATTTCCCTCCACTTATATTTAAAGCAAGTTTTCACAGATAACTAAAAAGCCACTTGCTATCTTTAGAGATGCTCTCATGCAGCTTTTCTCTTTGGTTAAAATGAAAAAAAAATGAGAAACTATGGTTGTGTGATAACCACTATAAGGAAAATAATCTATTAATTCTTATGGGTTTTGTAAAGCATCTTCACTGTATGTGGTAGTGGATAGAGGTGGAGGTGGGGAGCTTCATAGGGAAACCACTGAGATAATAAGATAACAATAACTTTAGTGTGAAATTATCCTTCTTATCATTTCAGTCCAATTGGAATTCAATTCTCAATGTGTTTGTGTGGTCTAGGGAATTAATGCTGGTAAAGAGAGAGACATCTTCTCTCAGTGCCAAAACCATTGTCTTCTGTGACTTTAGTTCATATTTGAGCTAAAGTATGCAAATGGATATTTATGATTGAATAAATACTACTTAACGACTTATATTATTAAACTCATGCTCATCTAATACACTTTATTAGATAAATTTGCAAAATGTTCCCTCAAATCTGTATTAGCACAGCAGGTTTATATTTATTCCAAAAATATCATTTTGCCCTTTAATGCAGTTATATAAACTTTGTTTCCATTTAAAATTAAACATAAGGACTAGGTATCAGTAAAGGAAAGTTTAAAACTTGGAAAACATTCTTCTCTTTTGGTTCCTTCTCTATTGTATTAATTTCAATTTTGAAGTGAGCATTTAGAGACATTAATAAGGTTGATATTGAATGAGTTCATAGGTTCTTTGAAACTTCTTACTTTTTTGTTGCATTTAGTACTAGGTTAAAGATGCATCCAGAGATACAGATCGGGGAATACAGATTCACTTTTGATATTTGCCTGCACACTTTTACAAGTAGCATTCTTTTCTTTTCTTTTAATGTAATCTGCTTTCTGTATGCCTAATAATAGCTTATGAGCTCTTTCTTTCTGCTCAGTACTTAACTGTGGTGTCAGGCCAGGCTAAGCCTCTCAGAGGTCTCAATATTCAATACTGCACATTTTATCACATTATCTTTGCTGGTTGTAGTTCACTGATTCCCTGAAAATAGTTCAACAGCATTTTCCTACTTTCCCCTAAATTAAGATCTCGTTTATTCATTGCTTCGTTGTGATTTCTCCTCCCCCAGAAATAATCCCTTAACTTACTATTATCATGTCCCAGCAGAAGTCAAGGCTTAAAAAGGGAAAGCTCATGAAGAATCTCAGTTCTAAATTCTTATCTCTGTCCCCCAAACTGTGGCTAATTTGATCTTAGAATAAGAAGTTGGGTGCTTTTACTGACTGACTTAAAGAGTGATGCCTATCTCAACCATTTATTTTATTTAATTTTTTCCAGTAAAATGATGCTATCATAGTTTGTTTGCCAATGTAGAGGTTTGTGTGTGACTTTCAACAGACATTAGATGGATCTTTCGATCTCAGCCCCATGCTGTTTGCTAGGCCACCTGGGCAGTTAAATAGGATAATGTTAAGATAGCAGTGATGGCCCTGATTAATCTGCTTATTCTAAATGAGTTGTTTGAATATCTGGGAAATGATCTCACTCATATTCTACTTCCCTTCAAATTGCCTTTCCTGTAAATGTGAATTCCCCTCAGTTGTCTTCGTATCCCAGTAAGTTCCTATTTAATTCCATATTCATAGAAGAGTGGCTTTCAAAGTATGCTCTCTGGACCAGCAGCATCTGGGAACTCACTAGAAATGGATATTCTCAGGTTCCAACCCCTGAATTCCTGAATCAGAAACTCATGGGGTGGGGCCTGACGATTTGTATTTTAACAAACCTCCGTGTTTGAGAATCACTGTCAGGTGTTAAGCTTCTTAGCCACATTGCACAGCATGGTATCTACAGACATTAGAAGCTCAATATTACATACAATGGAAAATTACAATGATGACTTCAATTCTTCTGTCTTCCCTTCTATTCACGCCCTTTACCACCAGACTTTGCAGTTCCTCTTGCTAAAGATGTGTAGTCTCTTTTCCTATCTCTTGAATCTGTACTGATTCTATGACTTGCTTCAGCCCATAGTGTATGGTAAAAGTGACTGTACCGGTTTTGAGTTTAGGCCTCCAGAACTCTTGCACATTTCCATTTGCTGTCTTTTGTACCTTAGCCATTGCCATAAGAATATGCCTGGATTAACCTTCTAGATGATGAAAGACATGTAGACTAAGAAGACTTTTTTCCAGTCATCTGAGCTAATGACAGCTTAGATCAACCAGCAGCCAGCTGATCCTCAGGCAAGGTTAGTAACTCCAGACATGTAAATAATAACCTCTTACTATTGTTGGCTACTGAGGTTTGGTGCTGTTTATTACGAAGTGTTATTGTGGTAAAAACTAACTGCTGTCTATGTACAGTGAATTAAGAAATCTAAGGTTCTACCGTTATTTGGCCAGTCTTCCCCAGACTTGGTCCAAATATCTGCTCCTTACTGCCTCCAGCTGATAGGGTCTGAGCTAAACATGCATGCTAGATTTACAGGTAATTTTTGCAATACCGTTCCTGGAACTCCCTAGGATAAAATCCTTCCCTTTCAGAGTCAGATTGATGCCAGATGATTGCCATCTTAAAGAATGGGCTGTTTTAAACTCATGGAAGACACGAAGACAATGCATCTGACTCAATATTATTTTGACAATCTCAGTAATCTAAAAATATCAGAACATAATTCATAGGAAAGCAACATAAGCCAGGCATCATGGAATAGAAAACTTCCTTACTTAAGTTTACAGCAAGAGCACTATTTCATATTGTAAAGAACCCCTGGCCTATGATTTTGTTGAGAGGCAAGTTGGGATTTGTCTATAATTCTTTAGCTAACTTTAAAGATATGCGATAATTTTTAAAATTCAGTCATCTGTGACTTAGCTTTCATCCATTTGGCTTTTATTTCTTGGACTCCTTACAGTCAAAGCTACTGAACTGAAATCTGTCTTCTTCCTGAATAATACTTTTCAAATTATAACAATGACATGCCTTGAATAACTACCTTATGAAGCAGACAGAAGCACATTTTATCCAACTTTCACCTCACATTCAGAGAGACATCTATTTTCTAATTAAACTCTACATTTATCTATTTTAAGATTGACAGACCTCATCATTACAGATTGAATATTTATTATGAAATTATATCAATTTCTACAATTTTGAGAGCACCAAGAACAGGGCACTGCACAGAAGTATGTTTCGATGATAATTTAAATCCCATTGTTCTTTTTTCTTAAATTTGAATTACTTGCTAAATGGTATGCTAATTGCCTTAAAGAGTTCTTACAGCTTCTAAAGGCACAGAACTTTCTTCTTAGTTGCAGTGGGAATCCTAAGAAAATCAAGCTCATTATTAGGCAATAGTTCACAGACTTTGGGGGTGTATAACAACCCCTCAGGTGGCTACAAGTTCAGATTCCATGACCTCATTTCCAGAGATTCTGATTCATTGGTTTTGGGAATATACAGGATCTTCATTTGTAACCATTAATATAAGTATTTGTTACACATTAAAAAAAATTTAAGTTATTCATAAGTTTCTGATACGGCTATTCCAGGATCCATACTTTAAAAGTTACTAGTATATTGCAAGCAGCTATTTGAACTCCTACATTTTATAACAGAGCCATCACTTACTTGAAAAAAATCAAATCATCTTCTTAACAATGTGGTGTAGTACCTTACATAACATAACCTACATAATATAAATGAGATCCTCAACAGTTTTAGGAAGCTACGCTGGCAGATACTGAGAATGCTGGGAAAGTGATGCAATTCACAATCTATTCGCAATTTTGTGCCTCTCAAAGCAGATAAGCCCAATGACGTAATATACGTGAAACCACTTTTAAGTTGTAAAGTGCCTTACAAACATAAGAAACGTTCTTTTGAAAGTGTAGAACAGAACCTTAGAAGTAATTTCTTTATCATTAAAATTTTTGATCTCTGGGTGCTGTTGATATTGGCAAGGCACAGGTGGTGATGATGCAAGTAAGATACTGAATGACAATAATTCTGAAAAGTATAACAGAATGTCTTCCTAAGTTATGTGTCAGGATGGATCTAAGATAGCTGTGAAATGATGAATAGCCTGAGGCATTTACTTTCAAAGGATTCTGAAAACATTTGTAACCATCGATATAGGTATTTGTTACACTTTAAAATTTTTTTAAAGTTATTCATAAGTTTCTGATGTAGCTCTTCCAGGATCCATACTTTATTTAAAAAATTTTTTTTAACATTTATTTATTTTTGAGACAGAGAGAGGCAGAGCATGAACAGGGAAGGGTCAGAGAGAGGGAGACACAGAATTTGAAACAGGCTCCAGGCTCTGAGCTGTCAGCACAGAGCCCGACACGGGGCTTGAACTCACGGACCGTGAGATCATGACCTGAGCCGAAGTCGGAAGCTCAACCGACTGAGCCACCCGGGCGCCCCCAGGATCCATACTTTAAAAAGTACTAGTATATTGTAAGTAGCTGTTTGAACCCCCACATTTTATAACAGAACAATCACATACTTGAAAAAAAATCAAATCAGCTCCTTAACAGTGTAGTACCTTACATAACATAACCTATATAACCTACATCTTGTTGAGAATCCTTGATACTCAGCTATCTCTTAGGTGACAAGGACTGAACTGTCTATGAAGAACATCAAGAAGAAAAGGTTATATCATATGAAATGAAAGGCTACAGAAACCAATTTCATACTAGATGGCTATTATAAACCCAGTTTGGAATGATGTATGAGAAAATGCTTTGAATACTGTGTAGTGCTGTAAAAAAATGGTGATGGGCTATAATTATCAATTATCACATTCAAAAACTTCGCCTAAGATTTGGACTACTTGTCTTGATGTTAGAAGTTGTCCAGCAGAGGCATCCTATTATTGATAGCTGTGGCATTCTGGGAAGTTGACTCCTCCAGAATTGTTTTATTTATAGGAATGTGCCATTGTTCTATACTGTGGCTGATTTCAGTATACCCTTAAAGTATGCCTGAATATCCATTGTTTGTCAAGTCTCAAAGTAACAGGGACAAGGAAGCAATTATCTGCTTGATGTCATGGCCCGCATTTTTTTCTTGGGTACAAACCGTTGTAGTTTGGGTAGAAGAGAGTACGAGGTAAAGCCAGACAAATGCGCCAAATGTCTTAGGTGCTTTCCAATTTTATAAATCTCTAATTCTATCATCCAGGATGAACATTAAAAAATCTGAAACATAAGGATCTTAACATTTCCCTTTCCTACATTGATGCTTAATGCCACCAGAGTGTTAGATGAACTTTTGAAGTAACTGTAACAGAGAAGAGAAGCCTCACTGTACAGTTTCGGGAAATTGTTCCTGAATCAAATTCTCTTATATGGTAGAATGTAGCCACGAGGTAAAAAATTAAAATCTTATCACTAAAAGTAATTATAATAAAACTAGAGAAAATAGTCCCAATATAACAGGGAAGGCTACAAAAATATGTGGGATAGACCGGTTATCCAGCATTCTTCTTCATCTTTAACTCATGAAGTAAATAGGAACAAGATACATTTGGTGTAAGTAAATGGCATAGGCTTAAATTATGTCACTCTTTAAAAAAATTTTTTTTAAATGTTTATTTATTCTTGAGAGACAGTGAGAGATAGAGCATCATGGGAGGGGCAGACAGAGGAGGAGACACAGAATCCAAAGCAGGCTCCAGGCTCCGAGCTCTCAGCACAGAGCCAGACGCAAGGCTTGAACCCACAAACCCCGAGACCATGACCTAAGCCGAAGTCTGATGCTTAACCGACTGAGCCACCAAGGCGTCCCTGTCACTCTTTAATATGTAGATACTAGACCCAAATTTTGCCCCTCCAATTTTCCTGTAATTTCTTTCATGAAATATCTGTTGCATGAATATTTAGTGCCTATACTGTGTCAGTCACTGGTAGGTGCTAGAGAGGTATAGCTGAGAACAAGATGTTAGCAAGGGGTGCCGATATGAGGAACTGCACTCCAAAACATTATTTTGCATCTGATGCTAATGATTAACAATGGTAGTTGGGGACACAAGCACCAGCAATACCAAAAGTTTTGGTATGACTGACTGTGTGGTACCAAGCATTTTAGCAGAAGGGTGCTAATACCCACTGGCTCTGAGGCATGGGCATGGGACTTGCAGTATCCAATGGGACATTAACAAACAGGACATAAGCAGAGGTTTGAAAGGTGCTTCCTCACTTGGGACTTGATCTTCGGAACTCTGAGTCTACCATGTGGAGAAAGTAGGCTAGTCTTTTGGAAGATGAGACACAATGTGGAGAAGCCTATTAAAGAGACGAGCCATCCTGAGTCCCACTACATGAACTAGCCTGACAACTGCCAGACATATGAATGAGATGATTTTAGATGAGCCATTTTTGGTTTTCTTCTAATTAAAAAAATGTTTTAATGTGTATTTATTTTTGAGAGAGAGAGAGAGACATAGCAAAAACAGGGTAAGGGCAGAGAGAGGGGGAGATAGAGAATCTGAGGCAGGCTCCAGGCTCTGAGCTGTCAGCACAGAGCCTGACATGGGGCTTGAACTCATGAACCGTTGATCATCACCTGAGCCGAAGTCAGACACTCAACCGATTGAGCCACCTAGGTGCCCCTCATTTTCAGCTTTAACGAAGGCTCTGGCTGAATGCAGAGATCAGGTGAACTGGCCTAGGTCAGAACTGTCCAGCAGATCTGCAGCAATATGAGAAATAATAAATGTTTATCATTTTAACAAGTTTTGGTTCGTCATGCATCAAAAGGTAAGTGATACAGGATATCGACATGCATAAGAATGAAATTGAACCCTAAATTAATGCCATATATAAAAATTAATTCAAAACAGATCAAAGACCTAAATGTAAGAGTTAAAATCATAAAATTCTTAGAAGGAAAAATGGTGTAAATCTTTGTATTCTTGGATTAGGTAATGGTTTCTTAGATATGACATCGCAAATGCATGCAACCGAAGGAAAAATAGATAAACTTGGTATCACCAGTATAAGGAAATGTGCTTTTTCTGGGGGCCATTATTGCACAGTCTAGTCCAGCTACTTACTAGCTATGCGACATTGCACAAGTCACTTACCCCACTAAACCTAATTTTCTTTATCTGTGACATACAGATAGTATTTATATCATAAATTTCTTATAAAGATTAATGACTATATTTTAATGTCTACTTATTTTTGAGAGATAGACAGAGACAGAGACAGAGAGTGGGGGGGGTGGGGCAGAGAGAGAAGGAGACATAGAATCTGAAGGAGGCTCCAGGCTCTGAGCTGTTGGCACAGAGACCGACACGGGGCCTGAACTCACAGACCGCGACATCAAGATCTGAGCCGAAGTGAGACACTCAACCGACTGAGCCACCCAGGCGCCCCTTAATGACTATATTTTAAATTCTTCACATGCATTTACATTTAAACCATTGCCTATAAGAAAACCACATTTTTCTTTCAAAGTTTCTGCTTGCTTTGCATTCTTTATAAGTTGTGTAGATGCTACCTGTGTCTTATCTTCAGAATTGAAGAGTCAGAGATAGTCTGTTTATACTTATTATAAATATTATAATAGTTATAGTCATTATTTTTAGCTATTATTTATAGTTTTCTAAAATGGCTGTGTCAGGGTAATTAATAGTATGGTTGATGCCTGAGTTAGGATATATCTTTGAACTGATAACACTCAGCAAGTTTATACCAAAAGTCCTTAGGTTTGTAAATACGTGAATAATATGTAATTCATATGTGTTACACACTTAATATGTAAATATAATAAAATAAGAACTATTACTTTCCTTCCAGTATCTTAATAATTAATTAATTTTGATTAATTAATAATAATTTGGTAATTAATTTATAAAACAGGATCCAAAATTAATATCAATTTCTGTATAAATAGCATCAAATCCATTCACTTCCTTAGTGTGAGAAGAAACTAAGACCTGTGTTTTAAAGACTGTGTTTTTCATAAGAGAGTCTTAAAAATTGAGAATAAACTGAGGGTTGGTGGGGGATGGTAGGGAGGGGAAAGTGGGTGATGGGCATTGAGGGGGGCACCTGTTGGGATGAGCACTGGGTGTTTGTATGGAAACCAATTTGACAATAAATTTCATATTAAAAAAATAAAGACTGCCTTGTATAGACATGATTGGGATGAATTAAAAAAATATAGACTGTGTTTTCTAGGTTAGGGTGGATAAAAGGAGGATGATGTTTAGAAGAGCTGAGTGGGAAAGGTCAGTTTCAGAAATCCAGGTGAGGTAAAGAGGAGCGAGGTATCTCTGATAACTTCAGCAGAAACAAAGCAGGCATAGAAAATTCCCAGCCATAGGTTAAATTATAGTGCTCGGACCTTGGAAAGGGATCTTGCAGGAGCAAACCATGTAGAGATGGATAACTCAAGGAACTTTGTTTTCCACATGGGTTGGCGGGAGTTGTTGAATGACATATTACATTCTTGTGTCCCTACTCTTTTGATTGAACAGATTATTCATGGAAATTGGAATTATGGTGAAGGTGAGAGAGAAGTTTAGAATAACACATTTTCTTGTCTCAGAGTTTAGGTCACTTTCATTTGGGTGCAGATGTGCATGGTATCTTGAATATGAACTGTCTCAAGGAGAGATAGCAAAAGAATGTTGCTAATTTAATTGGACATTTGACACTTTGCTGGGTCCGTGCTCCCAGGTTTTTTTTCTCAAGCAGATGAGCCAGCAAGTGATGACAACAATGCGAGCAGGAAGAGTCTTTAATGAATGGCAGATAAGAGGGAAAAAATTGGTGTAATTCTAAGTTGAAATAGATAGCAACTTACCGTAAAGACAGCACAACAAAGATACTTGAGTATTTTCATATTCATATGATTCATATTCTTTAATTTTTTTGTTTAAATTGGTATACACATTAGGGTGATTGGGTGGCTCAGGCGGTTAAGCGTCCAACTCTTGGTTTCGGCTCAGGTCATGATCTCGTAGTTCTGTGGGTTCAAGCTGGCATTGGGCTCCATGCTGACAGTGCAGAGTCTGCTTGGGATTCTCTCTCTCCCTATCTCTCTCTGCCCCTCTCCTCCTCCTCCACTCGCACTGTCTCTCTCTCAAAATAAATAGATAAATAAACTTTAAATGGCTATACACATCAAAGATATTCCTGATATGAACATAGCAATTTTATTTTAAGTTTTAATTATTTAGAAAAGGGGATAAGTAAAGGCCCTGAAGCTTCTATTAGGTCTTCTAAGTCTTTCCTATTTGAGGAGACGAGCGACACTTCGAGGAGAATGAAGGAGAAACACCCTAAACACATTGGCATTACACGGTACTATTATTTTTCACAGAAAAAAAGCTTAGTATGAGCAGCTTTTTCTTGGCTCTTATCCATGTCACTTTGGTTGAATTGCTATGGTCACAAAAGCCTCCCATTTAAAGACTGTTCCTCTGTAAAGAGGCATGATGCTACCCCTAAAGAGAATATTCTAGCAAGGTTTTGGTAAATTCAATAATGAGTGCCTAGTGAATTGCACAAGCTTTTTGTAAAGTGGTTAGAATACTGCAGCTCTAATATTGGGAGAGATTAGACACTTATCTAGCACTGACACCCGAACTCCTTAATCAGCCACTAGTGAGTCATAGTAAGTTTTACAATGGTTGCATTAAAGGTTAAACATAATTGGTTTTAGTCTAACTTTCTTATCCACTACAGTAGCTCTTGCTATAACTTTAGCTATAACAGAGTCTTTCAAATTCATGATCTCAGCTCTTATTTAGTGTTTCAATGGGTACTTTCAAGTTGTTATGAATAAAAATGTTAATGTGTCTATAAAATTTTTTTGAAGAAAAAATATTACCTGGGAGGGTCACAGTGCAATTAACTAAATATGCCTAGTCAATACATTGTTAATTTTAGTACTTTTATTTATGAAGAATCCTTCTCTCAGGAACAAAGTTTTTGGAAGCTGAATCCTGCTGTGTTTCTCTCATTGTCCTTGGTGTTATGGTTCTCACCGTGTGACCCCTGTGGATAGGATTGATCACTGGGATTTGTCATTTGTTGTTCATAGCATTTGTAGGTTGCTCTGGACTTTTAGTCAAAAGGAGTTTCTTGGTTCTTTTCTTCATTAGCTGAGGCAAGTAATGCCACTTCAGAGAGTCAGGAATTAGCTATGTATGTTATTGTACTGAACACTATAAATAATTGTCAAAGACTTATAAGATGTCTGTTCGTGATTGTCTTATGATTTAATTTAGGAACATAAAATGCATACCAGAGGCTTACTCTTACTTGTGTGCCCTCACAAGTTCTTATCTCAGGAACCTACACCTCAAATCTGGGGCCCGCCCTGGGGGGATGGTATAATACAAATGTAGTATCTCATACCATCTGTGCAGCAGAATCTGTGGGGTGGAGTAGGAGAGTTTACGGAAAAGGACCATCTAGACCAGGGAGGTCTGCCATTATATAGTACACGTGGCTCTTTATGATGCGAAAATATATCAGCTTCACCCATAAGAAGTGAAATACAAGTTCAAATTATAAGAGATCTTTTTCCGATTTGTCAGCTTGGCAAAGATAAAATGACTGGACTAGCGTTGGCAAGGGTGTAGGTAATCAGGCACCCCTTTACATTGCTTGTGATGGTTTAAATTGTCTAATTTTTATTCCACAAAATTTGGAAAGAGCTAACAAAACTGGAAATGCAAGAACCTTTGGAGCTAACAGTATCCCTTCTAGGAATATATTCTACAGATATCTGCACAAATATGTGCAATTAAAGTCATTGCAGCATTGGTTAGAATGACAAAAGATCAGAAATGACTAAATGTCCATCAGTAAAGTATTTATTAAATAAATGATTGTGTGTTCATTTTATGTAACAATACACAGTTGTGTTAAATGAAATGAAGCAGCTTCATGTGGACTGACATGTAATAACCCCTGTGATGCATCTTTAACTGGGGGAAGGGGTCATCGTATAGAACAGTGTGGGTTAGGATATCACTGGCATTAAAATATTTATTTGTGGGGCACCTGGGTGGTTCGTTCGGTTAAGCATCCGACTTCAGCTCAGGTCATAATCTCACGACTCGTAGGTTTGAGCCCCGCGTCAGGCTCTATGCTGATAGCTCAGAGCCTGGAGCCTCCTTCAGATTCTGTCTCCCTCTCTCTCTGCCCCTCTCCTGCTTGTGCTCTGTCTCTGTTTCTGTCTCTCTCAAATATAAATAAACATTAAAATTTTTTTTAATTCTTTGAAAATAAAAAAAAATTAAAAGAAATTAAAGTAAATAAAATATTTATTTCTGAGTATACATATATTTGCTTAGAATTTCTCTGGATGGATACATAAGAAATGAGTAACAGTTTTCATCCAGAAGGGAACTATGTGACTGGGAACAAGGTGGATTCATTTCTTGTTCGGCAAATATCGCTCCCGTGCCTTCTCTCCTTTAAAATTTCCTGCCTTACTGGGTAGGTCTTGGTCACATGGCTTGCTTTGGCGCTAGAATGCAGCAGACATGACATAAGCCTGTGTTGAGTAGTTGCAGCTTATCTATGTCCTTCTGTGACTGCCATGAGAACAACCCAGGTAGCCACTGTCTCTTCAGCCTGCGACCCTGAATGACATGTATGGATTATTCTCAAACTTCACCCAAATCCTAGAGCCAAGCCTACACAGCCCACAATTTGAAAGCAGAGATGCCCCTGCTGTTTTGTAGGATTGTAAGTGAGAGAGATCCATGCTTGCTGATGTAAGCCACTAAGTTCTGGGGTTGTTTGTCATATGGCATTATTGTAGCAATAGCCAATTAATATAGCTGTAGACTTACTTGTTATGTGTTAGCCTTTTGTACTGTTAAGTGTTATAGAACGTACATCTATTACCCATTCAGAAAGTACATTAATTCATTAACTTCTATCTCCTCAAAACCAATCCAAAAAAAAAAAAAGCACAGAGAACAAGATATAGCTTTGGACTGAAAAATACAGAAGCCCATGGTTCAGTTATATTTGAGTCGTTCAGCTGACACTGTTATTTGTGGTTGAGATTCCTCCTTTCATATTTAACCTGGAAATTCACTGAGGCACCAATTGGTCTTATAAAGAAAACTTACTAAAGTGAAAAGAAAGAATGTGTTGGTATACAGTGAAAGACTATTTTTGTCTAGGAGAAGATGAAATGTTTTAATGGATTTTAAATATTTTTTCATTTCATACTGACCTGATTTCCTTATACCTGAATTGAAGCAGAAATGCTTTGACCGCGTTTTGTTGGAGTCTTTATACTGAAGATTACACAAGAGTGCATTTCTCATAGATAGAGAAGATGGTAGGCAAATGACTTTGTTTTTGAGATTATATCATGTCATTGAACCTGGAATTATAACTCTGATGTTATATAAAACCAGACTAAAGGTGATTTGCTAAAGTGTATTTTTGGAGAGGGCTCTGTCAACCAAGGGCATTTGTGTTAACTGGATCCTCTTTGAGAAAATTGTCATCTATCTACTCTATAGGTTATTCAATGAATGCTGGGATCAATAGAATGACAAAGGCAGAAAAAGTACTCTGTCCAACATGAATATTTTATCAGATCATCACTCCTAGGGTTTGATTGTATGACACAGAAACATAGAGTTGGCAGTGGGGACAAATGTAAGAATCTCTCAGGTGGAAGATTCCATGACAGAACAGAGTAGAGAGCAGAGAGACAGAACAGTGGAGAGAGCAGAAAAAGTAGTATGGGCAGTAGTTGGATGCACTTCACACATCACTAGACCAGGGAGCATTATAGGCCTGCTCTAGAGGTGTCCCAGGCACTGGATGTGCCTTGAATTCTGAATGGTAGTTTTAGGGAAGGTTTCAGGTTTCTTTTGGCCAGATTCTGAGATGGCATCTGTTTTTCTTGTCTTCCCTGCACATTCTTACAAATACATGAGCATATCTCTGTTCTTGCAACACCCTGAAAGCGTCCAACTGACATAATACTCAATCCCAAAGCCTCTACTTATCTTCAGATAGAGAAAAACTCTGTTTTGTAGCAACTGATTATATCACTAGCCCCATAAATGGCACTTTAATCTGAATAAATCAAGACTCCAAAGATGACCTCATGGAAATACATCGCCACTATTGAAAAAGGGGAAAATAAACACCCTTAAATATATAGCTCGGTAATTGGTTTTCTTATTAGTGTGTTACTTGTAGATTCATATAACCATGAGGAGAATAATTCTCAATAATTTAAGATCTCCCTCCCTGAGAATGATAGGCTTTTGAAATGACAAAATGACACTGAGTTTGAAAATTAGAGTTTCTGTTTATCTAGTTATTTTCATAATACAGAAATTCCTTCTATTCTAATTTCTCTATGAAACAGACATAATAGTTATAGTTGTCTGTTAATGGGTGCAAATTGAATTTGAAGGGGAATGGATATTATCCCAACAATATAGTTATAAATATTAAATATTCACCTATCATATCCTCCTTATAGAGTCACCAATATCTCTGCAAACTTTTCAATAGAAATGAGGCTTCAGCTACCACTAATAGGATGAGGATTGATGTGGTCAATTTGCTCTGACCATCTTCAAACTGATGAATGTCAAAAATCTTATTCTCTTCAGTAGTTCACAAGGACTCTTCTACAATAAATGCTTTAAAAGCTGTAAGCAAGTAGTTTCTGAAAAGCATTTGGCTGTATTCCTATTCATCAAAACACTGAACTCATAATACCATGAAACAATTAGTCAGACTACGAATTAACTAAGAAGCTTTACTCCTACATTACTGTGTTTAATTCCCGAAATCAGCTCCCAAAGAGTAAGAGACCCATGATCCTGGGTCCAAGAATAAATGGGCCCTTGGACTTTTTTCCCTCCATGAGGCATCTACTTTTTAAGCAATAATCTCAGCTACTTCACTTAAATCTCTACCTGCATCATTTTTTTTTCTTAAGAAAACCATCATTTGAAGGAAGAGTAAACCCTCTCATTGAAAGCGTATTATGGATAATCAACAGAACAGCATATGATCATGATATAGTTATGGAAAAATGTGAAATACCAGGGAACTATTTCAAAGGATTTGTTTTTTATGTTAAAAGTTTTTATAATTCAACACTTCTATATAAAGCAAATATTTCTGTTGATAAATTCTTTCTCTAGAAGGGGAAGGTGATATTAAACATGCAATTGTTCACAAGTATTTGAAATATACGATTAGTTTGCTACATTATGTTCCAATAGAATTTTTTGCAGTTTTATATCATAATTATGGTGTATATAAACTACTATTAACTTTTTAAAATATTAACTGATCCCAACCAACCAAATGAAAGGAGAGGTTTATCAGAAGCTTTCCAGGTGGCAGAGAATACTAATATTGGATTTTGCAAAGGGAAGTTCAGAGGATAATAGCTGAGTTAATTACTTGCCCTCCCTGCAATACTTTTTCCACCTCATACGATTCATATGATAAAATCAAAGTTTATATAACGGGCTTCCAGGTATGGAATTAATAAATGATGGAAGTAAAAGACACAGAATAGAGAATATAGTCAACGCTATCCTAAGTGTTGTATTGTGACAGACGGCAGCTACACTTGTGGTGAGCGTATAGAGAAGTTGAGTCACTGTGTTGTACACCTGAAACTAATGTAACATTGTGTTAACTGTACTCAAAAAACTTTAAAAAATATCAAAGTTATATATTACTTTCTTTCCCAATTAAAAATAACTTATGGACAGCAGGTTTCCTGATATGAGTGGTAGTGTATGTCTGTTCTTCTCCTAGGTATATATTCGGGTCATAGAAATGTCCAATGGTGTAACTCAGTTACTGAAGGAACATGTTTTACAGAGATCCCCTGTTTGAAAGTGGGACAAGGAAGACTGCCTGGAAGTTGCCCTTATAGTGTAGAGAGACTTGCTCAGAGGGACTGAGTTCTAAAGAAAAGTCTATATTACATAGAACTTTTTTAGGCTACAAAGTGTTGCTATGCAGGACTTTCCAAAAGGAGAATTAATTTTTGTGTCTGTTTTCCTACTTGGTCATCTCAAGTGAAGATACCGTCAGCTTCCTACAGTGACTCTTACTAACTCATACATCTTCATTTGTTTCTTTCCTCCTTGTTTCAAAAGATGAGCTAGCTATTCCTTCACCAGTGCTCTAGAATCTAGGTAGAGTCCCAGCCTCTCTCTTTTGAGATACTGATCTACAATAAACTTTTCTCTTATATATTTTAAACTTCCTATCAGTTCTTTCCCTCTAAGCATATGTGGCAGATAATATTGGCTACCTACCAATGACCTTGACTTCCTTCTTTCTTTTGTTGGTTGTACCATTCCTCCATGATAAAGACTTGGGGTGTCCTGATACTCTATTTCCCAGCCTCTTATATGGTAGAGGAAAAGGCAGAGGGAAGAACTGACAAGTCTCTTACAAAAGACAGTCTCATATAAATGAGCATGACGTGTGAAGATCAATTCCCCTTCCTTCCCTTCTTCCCTGCTTTGAATGCTGACTTATGAGGACATGATGTTTCAAGCTGCAGCAGCCATCTTGCAATCATGTTGGAAAGACATAGAGGGCACACTGAAAAAATGGTATCTGGGAAAAACTGAAAGAATCTGGGGACCTTGATGACATTATTGAGCTCTTGAACAAACATTGAGATCAACTATCCCTGGTTTTTTCTGTATAAGACAAGTAAACCTATTGTCCTAAGCAGAGTTTAAGCCAATGTTCTATTAAATATATCAGGAAGCATCCCAACTGACTTTGATTTAAAGTAGCTGCCTTAGTTGGATAATCCAATTTTTTTGTTGTTTTGTCATTTTTTCTTCCTATAATTAAGAGTAAATGTGATGACTGGATCATAGGAAAAATTTAGGTGGTAACTTTGAAAATGAAAGCCATGTATTAATTATGATAAGGAAGAAAAATATCAAGAAACTGTTACGACCATAACAATGATGACTATAATAATTCTTGGTTGCCAACCTTGAAACTTCTTTTACATGGCAGAGAAATAAACTTCTATCTTATTTAGAATACTGTTTTGGTTTTGATTTTTTTTGTTATGAGCACCTGAAATAAATCCTGATACACATAACTTGCAAGTATAAGGAGACATGAATAAAATACTTAGCTGGATGTTTTTGGATAAATAGGTATATGCATTTAAATTTGTGATATTTACCAACTGTTATACAAAAAGTTAGCATAGATTTATAATTCTATGAAATCTGTGACCTTCCTGTATGTTCATGAATCCTGGTTATTATCAAAGTTTTAAAAGATTTGTAAACATTGAGGACTGAGTAAAGCATAAAATTCTGGAATTCATTATAATGTACACCTAAAACTAATACAACACTGTATGTTAACTATGCCAGACTTAAAATTAAAAACTTAATAAAAATTGAAAACACAAAAAATTGATTTGTCATTTGATTATTTTTAAAAGCTGCTTGTTGTTGTGATTTGCATTTGTAAAACTGAGAAAAGTTAAGAATCTCTTCATATTTTCCTAGACAATTTATCTTTTTTTTTCTCGTGAATTACCTGACAGTTATATTAAGGGAATTTGTACTTAGCTTGTCCTGTATGTTGCTGTATTTTTACTTTTTTTGTTTCTGTTATCCTTTGTTTTATTTTTTAAAGTTTTTATTTGAATTCCAGTTAGTTAACATAGTGGTATATTAGTTTCAGGTGTACGATATAGTTATTCAACATTTTCATACATCACCTTGTGCTCATCATGACAAGTGCACTCCCTGATCCCCATCACCTACTTAACCCACTTAACCCATCCCCCCACTTCCCACCCCTCCAGTAAATATCCGGTTGTTCTCTATTATTGAGTCATTTTCTTGGTTTGCCTCTATCTCTCTCTCTCTTTGTTCCCTTTGTTTTATTTCTTAAATTCCACATATGAATGAAATAATATGGTATTTGTCTTACTCTGACTTATTTTTCTTAGGATTATACTCTGTAGCTCCAACCACATCATGGCAAATGGCAAGATTTCATTCTTTTTTATTGCTGAATAATTTCCATTCACCAATCGATGGACGTTTGGACTGATTCCATGTCTTGTAAATAATTGGCAATTATAGGGGCGCCTGGGTGGTGCAGTCGGTTAAGCGTCCGACTTCAGCCAGGTCACGATCTCGCGGTCTGTGAGTTTGAGCCCCGCGTCAGGCTCTGGGCTGATGGCTCAGAGCCTGGAGTCTGTTTCAGATTCTGTGCCTCCCTCTCTCTCTGCCCCTCCCCCGTTCATGCTCTGTCTCTCTCTGTCCCCCAAAAAATAAATAAACGTTGAAAAAAAAATTAAAAAAAAAATAAAAAAATAATTGGCAATTATAAATAATGCTGCTATAAACATAGGGGTGCATGTATCCTTTGGAATTAGTGTTTGTGTATTCTTTGCATAATACTCAGCAGTGTGATTGCTGGATCATAAGGTCATTTTATTTTCAACTTTGTGAAGAACCTCCATACTGTTTTCCACAGTTGCTACAGCAGATTTCATTACCACCAACAACACACGACTGCTCCACATCCTTGCAAACGCCTATGGTTTTCTATGTTGTTGGGCCATTCTGATAGGGTTGAAGAAACATCTCATTGTAGTTTTGATTTGCATTTCACTCATGATCAGTGATGATGCATATTTTTTCATGTGTCTGCTGGTCTTCTTTATGTCTTCCTTGGAGAAATGTCATTTCATGCCTTCTGCCCAGTTTTAAATTAAATTATTTGGGTTTTGGGTGTTGAGTTTTATAATTTCTTTATATATTTTGGATACTAGCCCTTTATCAGATATGTCATTTGCAAATATCTTCCCCCATTCCATAGGTTGCCTTTTAGTTTTGTTGATTGTTTCCTTCATTGTGCAGAAGTTTTTTGATGTAGTCCCTATAGTTTATTTTTACTTTTGTTTCCCTTGCCTCTGGAGACATATCTGGAAAGAAGTTGCTATGGCCAATGTAAAAGAAGTTACTGCCTGTGTTCTAGGCTTTTTATAGTTTCAGGTCTCACATTTAGATCTTTCACCCATTTTGATTTTATTTTTGTGTACAGTGTAAGAAAGTGGTCTAGTTTCTTTATTTCACATGCTACTGTCCCCTTTTTCCAACACCATTTGTTGAAGACACTGTCCTTTTACCGTTGGATATCTTTTCCTGTTTTGTTGAAGATTAATTGAGCATATAGTTGTGGGTTTCTAATCCATTTCTGGGATTTCTATTCTGTTCTATTGATCTATGTGTCTATTTTTGTGGCAGTACCATACTGTTTTGATTCCTACAGCTTGGTAAAATAACTTGAAGTCCAGAATTGTGATGCTTCCAGCTTTGCTTTTCTTTTTCAAGATTGCTTTTGTTATTTGGGGTCTTGTATGGTTCCATACAAATTAGGTGTGTTTGTTCTAGTTCTGTGAAAAACGCTGTTGTTCTTGTTATTATTATTATTGCTTTTGATATTTTGATAGGGTTTGCATTACATGTGTAGAGTGCTTTCAGCAGTATAGACAGTACTTTTTAAAATAAACATCTGTTCTTCCAATCCATGAGCATGGCCTGTTTTCCCATTTCTTTGTGTCATCTTTAATTTCTTTCATCATTGTTTTATAGTTCTCAGATTACAGGTCTTTCACCTCTTTGGTTAGGCTTATTTGTAAGTATCTTATTATTTTTGGTGCAATTGTAAATGGGATTGTGTCCTAATTTCTCTTTCTGCTGCTTCACTATCGGTATATGGAAATGCAACAGATTTCTCTAACATTGATTTTGTATACTGGAACTTTACTGAATTCTTGGATCAGTTCTAGCAGTTTTTGATGGAGTATTTCAGGTTTTCTGTATATACTATTACATCATCTGAAAATAGTGAAAGTTGTACTTCTTCTTTCCTGATTTGGATGCCTTCTATTTCTTTTTGTTGAATGATTGATGAGGTTAGGTCTTCCAGTACTATGTTGAATGAAAGTGGTGAGAGTGGACATCCTTGTCTTGTTCCTGACTTTAGCAGTAAAGCTTTCAGTTTTCCCCCATTGAGGATAATGGTAGCTCTTGGATTTTCATAGATAATTTTTATTATGTTGAAGTATTTCCCCTCTAAACCTACTTTGTTGAGGATTTTTATCTTGAATAAAGGTTGAAGTTTATCAAATGTTTTTTTTTTGCATGTATTGAATTGATCATATGATTCTTATCCTTTCTGTTACTGATATGATGCATCACATTGATTGATTTGTGAGTATTGAACCACCCTTGCAACCTATGAATAAATCCCACTTGAATATGGTAATTTATGTTTTTAATGTATTGTTGAATTTGGTTTGATAGCATTTTATTCAGAATTTTTGCATCTATATTCATCAGAGATATTGGCCTGTAGTTCTCTCTTTTTAGTGCTGTCTTTATCTGGTTTTGGTATCAGGGTAATGCTGGCCTCCTAGAATGAACAGGAAAGTTTTTCTTCTTTTTCTATTTTTTGGAATGGTTTGAGAAGAATAGGTATTAAGTCTTCTTTAAATGTTTCGTAGGGTTTGCCTGTGTGGTTCTGGACTTTTTGTTTGTTAGATTTTTTTGTTACTGACTCAATTTCTTTGCTGGTTATTAGTCTGTTCAAATTTTGTTTCTTCCTGTTTCAGTTTTGGTAGTTTATATGTTTCTAGGAATTTGTCCATTTCTTGTATGTTGTCCAGTTTGTTGGCATATAGTTTTTCATAATACTCTCTTATGATTGTTTGTATTTCTGTGGTGTTGGTTGTTAATTCTCCTTGTGATTTTATTTATTTGTGTCCTTTTTCCTTTTTCCCTGGTAAGTCTGGGTGGACTTAAATCTGGGTGGATTCAATTTTATTGAATCTTTCAAAGAACCAGCTCCTGGTTTCATTGATCTGTTGTATTGTTTTTTGTTTCTATATCATTCATTTCTGCTCTAATATTTATTATTTCCTTCCTTTTGCTGGTTTTACGTTTTGTTTGTTGTTTTTTTTTCTAGGTCCTTTAGGTGTAAGGTTAGGTTGTAGATTTGAGATTTTCCTTGCTTCTTGAGGTAGACCTGTATTGCTATATACTTCCCTCTTAGAACTGGTTTTGCTGCGTTCCAGAGGTTTTGGACCACTGTGTCTTATTTTCATTTGTTTCAATGAACTTTTTAATTTTTCTTTCATTTCCTGGTTCAACCCATTCACTGTTTAGTAGCATGTTGTTTAACCTCCATGTATTTGTGCTATTTTCAGATTTTTTTTTCTTGCAGCTGACTTCTAGTTTCATAGAACTGTGGTAAGAAAATATGTATGGTGGGGTGCCTGGGTGGCTCAGGTGGTTAAACATCAGACCCTTGATTTCAGCTCAGGTCATAATCTCATGGTTCGTGGGACTGAGCCCCACATCAGACTCTACACTGACTGTGTGGAGCCTGTCTGGGATTCTCTCCCTATCTCTCTGCCCCTCTCCTGCTCACATATGCTTGTGTACTCTTGTTCTCTTCTCTTAAAATAAAATTAAAAAAAAATATATGCACGGTATGATTTCGATCTTCTTCAATTTGTTGAGGTGCAGCCCATGAGGATGTCTGGGCATGCCTGGGCCCAGTGAATGATGGTTGTTGGGAGTACATGGCTGAGCACAGTGTGGAGGATGTCACAGGAGCACAGTGGCAGCTATGCACCTGGAGGTTGTGTGGAGAACCTGTGTAGCTTTACCAAAATTTGCCCTCAGCCCAGGGCAAGGCCAGCAGGCTTGGAGTGGCTGGGTCCTCAGGAGAACTCATGGGCATAACACACTGCTATGAGTTAGGTAGCAAGTGTCTGTGTAGCCCCAACTCCCACAGATGTCTCTGTGCTTATGCTCTGGGTGGAAGAGGAAAATGGTGCCTGCCAGCTCCCTCATTTTCAAAGAAGTCCCCTAACACGCTCTGAAATCAGTATGAACAGATCTGTTTCCTTTTTGCCCCAGGTGTTGTGTAAACTTCTGTTTTTATGTTGCCTCTCCATGCAGGCTGCTGTGTATTTAAGGGTGGTGACCCAGCCTTCTCAGCTTGCCTAGTCCTGAGTCACTTGACTTTTACAGCTCCAGGTTCCAAGTCCCACTGGTTTTACAAACTCATGGAATTCAGCCCCTCTGATTTGTAAAGCCAAAGTTTATGGGTATTACTCTTCCTCATGTGAACTCCCTGGTGTGAGGGCCTGTTTCTCTCTTCTCTCTGTGCATGCAGCTCCCTCCCTCCTTCAGGCAGCCTCCCTCCACCTTCCTGGTCTTCGGAAACTTTCAGTTGTAACTTCTTCTCTATATTTAGTTGTGAAGTTTGTTCTGGCAGTCTTCAGATTGCTTTCTAGTTTATTGACTTGGATGTGGATGATACTTACTTGAAAATGTGGGACGGGATGAGCTCAGGGTCCTCCTAAGTCAACCATCTTCCTAAGCTCCCTCTGTTATCTTTTTGTTGTTGTTGTTGTTGCTACTTTGTGTCATGGAGATAAGGCAAATATTTATTTAGTAAATTATCAATCTGTACTCTTATGGCTTCCAAGGTTTGCCTTTAATTGGAAAGACTTTCCCCATCCCAGTATTTTATACTTGTTTATCCATGTACATGCATAATAGAAATATAAAAGCTACTCATGTTTTTTCTGGTATTTTGTAAGGCTTTTACTTTTTATATTTTGTTGTATCTCAAATTTATTTTGAAGAGTTGCATGAGGGATACAGCAACTTCTTTCTCAAAAGTTTAGTTGTTCCAATACCATTTCCTGAAAAATCATTCTTTTCTGAACAAATCGAATTACTGATATCGTATTTAGATTTGGTGGGTTTTTCTAGAGAGTAGCAAAGTACATGGCATCAAATAAATATTAAAACATATATTTGCTAAGTAAATAAAGGAATTCTGAAAGTACCCCCACAAATCCTGTTAGCTAAAATAGGGTTACATTGCATTTAGGGATGAGTATAGAAAGAACTTATATTGTATACAAAATAGAATTTTCTAACTTAAAATCACAGTGTGTATTTTAGTTTATTTATAATTTTATGCTATATAGTTTTAATGTTTAATTCTTTTTTTATCAAGATTATTTCCACTTTTTAAAAGTTGATTTTCCTTTCTGTCTTGTTATGTTCCCTCAAGATATTTATAAGCTTTGCTCTCTTCCTGGCCTATGTCCCATTTATGTTAAATATATTCTGATCCATAAGGTTCTTGATATATAATCCATCCATGAGGATTATCTCAGAGAGGCTTGCGTTGTCTTACAGTACTGGTTGTATAACTAGGGTAATAAGTAGGCTCACTCTGTCAAGCGTAACCTAACTTTGTGAAAGATTTGCTAATACAACATGAATTTCTTTGAAAATTTCTCATTTGTGAGATCTACTTTGTCTTTTTCTTTAAAATTCCATACCTGCACAAGTGATTGGTTGTTGGATACCCACTATTTTTTTTTTAATGCTATGCTTGCTGCTGGGATTAGGAGAGCTGGAGAAGTACAATGGAGTTATATGAAAATTTATCTCTTCAATCACATTATAGTCTCATTTTGGAGACTAAATAGAAATTCACAAAGCAAATGGAAATAATAGTAGATAGAATTGACTCAAGTAACGAGATATGTTCGGCAGACAACGCACTTACAGAGCAGTGATTTTTCAACTATTTTTGGGGCCACAGATTTCTTTGTGATGATAACTATAGACACTTTCCCTAGAAAAGAGTGAAAGCATTAAAGTAAGTAGGACATTAAATTTAATCATATGTATCAGTCAAGATTCTCATGAGAAAGAGATTTCACTCTAAAGGTTTAAGTAAAGGTATTTGAATAGGACAATTTACTAAGGAATGGACAGATTTAGGGGGACCAAAACTAAAAGGAAATATTGAGGCATCCAAAGAGTAGCAGCATCAGCATCATTATTATTGTCACACTCCCTCAAGGAGCTAATGGGAGGCCTTTGAACACTGGAATCATAGAGGAAGGGCTGTCTGATGGGAGGGCTGTGGCTGTTGCCAGAGAATCAGCACTGAGCTGGATGGAGTGGGGGAAGAAATACCTAGTGTTTCTTCTTCTGCCAACCTCCAATATTCTGCAATTAGGAAGCTAGCCAACAAAGGGACCCAGTGATATAGTCCATGGGAATCAGCCATCTTAGGAACAGAATAGGAAAGACAGGAGTAGAGAAGGAACCTGGGCTGGAATGAGCACAGCAAACAAAAATGAGCTATCATAGTATTCTTTAGGATGTTGCCTTTTTTTGTACTCCATACAGTTGTAAAGTGACAAAAAAAACTATGTAAATATTGAAATTATGTAATAAATAGTGCCTTTGTACTTTCTTTTTCTCTTTTCTACAATGAGTTTTCTTGTTTTCTGCTTTGTGATTGAACTGTTGGTGAGGGCAGAAAGGTTTAGCTTACTAGAATCATAAGAAAGAGAGTAAAAGGGAAAATAATGTTCTTTATTAAATGATTTAATTTTGAACCTTGTTTGAGGCATAAAATGAGGCTCAAACTCAAGTTTACATACTTTTAGAATTTTTATTTCTTATTTTTTCCTGCTAGGAGCTATGCTTTTGTCAGGGTATGCTCTATGAGTGTACAACCTGTGCAGTTGTTCAAGGCCCTGTGTTCAAAAGGGCCTCATACTTGCTAAGTGTTCTGCTGTCACTGTCTTGGAATTCTTATTAATTATTGTTGTAGCTGCATATAACTGTAGTTTATTCACTTTTGTTGCTAAGTGGTATTTCATCTTATAATCACATCACAAATTATCATTCTATTGTTGAAGGAAATTTGGGTTGTTTCAGGTTTTAGCTACTGTGCATAACACTGCTATAAACATTCTTGGGTTAAACCTTTAAAATATTCTTGTTATTGAATCATATTTGACATACAATGTCATATTAGGTCTTTATGTGCAATAGAGTGATATGACAATTCTAGACGTCACTCACTGCTTACCACAATAAGTGTAGTCACCACATGCCATCATACAACATTATTACAATAATATTGGCTATATACCTGATTCTCTCTTTAGGGTATGGCAGTTTCACACTACTCTCTAGAGGAGGTTTTTATGTATTGTTAATGAAGATCGTAAGAATGATAATCTTATTTATCAGTTTTCTACTGAGAAATTCTAAGTATTCAAGATACTGCATTTTTACCTTCTCCACCACATTTTCTGATTCACTAAAGAGATTTGAACATGTGTGAATCTAAATAAGAAAATAAAACTAAACCGATATGCAAAAGATATGGGCTAAATTAATGCTGGGGTCAAGAGTAGAACCAAGACATTTTGACTCCCTCCTTCAGGTATAATTAGGTCCTGAAGCGTCTGCATGCTATGGATTTTAGAGCATAACCAACCAACAGCAATAACACGGAACCCTTGTTTGAATGTTTTTTCTCTCAGAAAATATATGGGCCAGCTAAAATACACACTGAGAGGTATCATTAGGGAGGAGGGAATAAACTGAGTCCACGACCTGTAAGGGCTGGTGGAAATCTCTTTGGCACAATCAAAGAGAGTCCTCATGGAGGGTCCTTGCAGGAATCCAAGTCTAATGTGATTCAAGTCTGTGGGAATAATATGGGATAACTTAATTGGGCACTTCTCTATGTGACTATCAGATGAATATCTTTAGTATTTCCTATTTTATGGTCTAAAGTGTTGATTTAAAAAAAATCTGTTAAACACATCTTTTGGGTCTGCATATTTGTGTAAAAGGGACCACCAGAAGCAGTTCTGTCATTTTCTGTATTTCTGGATCTCTGCCATGAAGGACAAGTGCTCTAAGTTGGCTTGGCAACCGGAGACCTGAATGCTTTTCCCTCCAGAATTTAAAAACGGGATATTCAGTCAATGAGCTTTCTTTTGATAACTTATTAACAAGAAAAGTTTTTAGGGAGCAATGCCAGAAAAATGATAGCATATGAATTCCTAGTGCTGGTCCCCCCAAGAAACATCAATTGGAAGAACTATCCACATTAAAAAATACCTCCACAGATCAAATAATTCCAGGTGAGGGATTACAGCACCTGGGTAAAACACAGGAATAAGAAAAGTTGCATTGAAAAGGATCTAAAAGATAGATTTCACAGTAACTCTAATACCCTACCCCCAAGCCTGGGCAGCCCAGCATGGAGAGACACCCTCTCTATGGGAGCAGAGGAAGTGCGCACCTAATTTCATTGTGGACCGCAGAGCCAGCCTGCCCAAACACTGGGCTGACCCCCTTAGTTCTAGGTGACTCCCTGTGGGCTCCCATTAGCCCAGGCCTTTTAGGTATTCCCAATATCTGTTGGCTCCGGCAGCCCCAGGTGATTCCTGTAGCCCGGGGCTTTTAGCAGGCTCTCACAAACCCAGACTCCTGGCACATCCCAGGGCTGGCTAGCTCCTATAACCTCAGGTGGCTCCTGGGGACCCAGGCTCCAAATCAACCCCCATGAAACAAGATGTCATGTGAGTACCCACAAAACCAGGCTCCTGCCTGTGCCAGCACCAGGCTTACTACTGTGGATGTAGACTTTTGACCCACTTCAGCAATAGGCTTTTACCTGCAGTACCAGATCTCTACTTCATCCAGTACCAGGCCAGCTCCCAGAGACTTAGACTTCAGACAAACCCCCATGGACCTGGCTTCTCAGCCTACCCTAGTGACAGACCAGCCCCTGCATACCTATCCTCCAAACTGGCCCTGAGGCCCCTGGTTATAGGATGACAACTGTGGCACCAGACTCAAGGCTTGCTCTAGCATGAAGCAAATCTTCATTGCTCCAGCCTCCAGGCCAGCTCCCACAAAACAATATCTATAGCCCATGCCAGTACCCAACTGGTCCCCACAGACCCAGATACCAAACTTACCACCATGGTCCCCAGCACATGGTTGACCTCTGTGGACCCAGTAACCAGATATACTATGCAAACCCAACACTCTGGCCCATCACCGAAGATTCAAGCCCCAGGCCAGAACCACTGAATTCATGTTTCAGCCTTGCCCCCTTCATGAACCCAGACCCTAGGCTAGTCCCTATGTACCCAAGCTCCAGGCCTGTGTACTCCCTGACCCAGGTACCATACCTGCCCTCATTAGGACCCCAACAGCAAGCATGCCTGCAGACACAAACCAGATTTGCCACTTAAAATCACTGGATGGGCTGATTGTTGAAGGCTTTTGCATGCTGAAGACAGTCTGTAAATACTGGAAGAGGTGCCTTTCCTCAAATTCGCAAGATGCCAATGCAAGGTCATAGGATCATTAATAATCAAGGAAACATGACACCACCAAAGAAAACTAATAGAATTCCAATGACTGAACTTAAAGAAATGGACACCTATGAACTGTCTGAAAGAATTAAGAATAATCCTCTTAAATTCAGTGAACTACAAAAAAAAAAAAACATAGCTAAACAACAAAATGAAATAACAAAGCAATGCATGAACATAATAAGAAGTTCAAGAAGCTAATACGTTATCTCAAACTTTCAACCCAAAGAGTTTTTTTTCCAAGACACATTAAAATAAAACAGTCAAAAAACAAAGGCAAAGAGAATATTAGAAGTGGCAAGATAAAAAATTCCTCACATATAAGGGAACCTCATAAAACTATCAGCAGATTTCTTGGAAGAATTCTTGCAGGTCAGGAAAGAGTGAAAGGATATATTCAGCATGGTGAAAGAAGGAAGCACCAACCTATGATAATTCAACCAGCAAAGTTTTATTTCAGAACTGAAGGAAAGATAAAGACTTTCTCAAGCAAACAAACGCTGAGTGAGTTTACTACCATAAGACCTGCTTTATGTGAAATGCTGGAAGGAGTACCTCAAGCTGAAATAAAATTAATAAAATATGAAAATATAAAACATATTCATAAATGTAAGCATATAGTTAAATTCAGAATACTCTAATACTGTAATATGGTGGTAGATTAATCATTTAACTCCAGAATAAAGATTTAAAGGGAAAAACCAGGGGCACCTGGGTGGCGCAGTCGGTTAAGCCTCCGACTTCAGGCTGGTCACGATCTCGCGGTCCGTGAGTTCGAGCCCCGCGTCAGGCTCTGGGCTGATGGCTCGGAGCCTGGAGCCTGTTTCAGATTCTGTGTCTCCCTCTCTCTCTGCCCTTCCCCCATTCATGCTCTGTCTCTCTCTGTCCCAAAAATAAATAAACGTTGAAAAAAAAATTTAAAAAAAAAATAAAGGGAAAAACCATTAAAAATAACTATAGCTATGAGGTGCCTGGGTGGCTCAGTCAGTTAAGCATCTGACTTCAGCTCAGGTCATAATCTTGCACTTCATGAGTTTGAGACCCACATGGGTCTCTGTGCTGGTGGAGCAGAGTGTGCTTGGGATTCTCTCTCTCCCTCTCTGTGTCTGCTCCTTCCCCACTTGTATTTTCCCTCTATCAAAATAAATAAATTAACTTAAATACATAACTATAGTTCCAATACATAAATTAATTTAAAGAAATAACTATAGTTGCAATAATTTGTTGATGGGTACACAGTATAAATAGAGGTAATTGTGACATCAGAATAGTAAAAAAGGATAGATTAATAAGGGATAAGGGTAATAAAAAGGGTAGAGTTTTTTGCTTTCAACTGGAGTTAAGTTGTTACCAGCTTAAAATAGGTTGATTTATGTACATAAACCATCATAGTATCCACAAAACAAAAACCTATATTAGAAACACAGAACATAAAGAGAAGGAAATAAAAGTATACCACTATGAAAAATCAATCATTCACAAAGGAAAATAACAAAAATGGAAGAAAGAAACAAAGGAACTACACAATCAGAAAACAGTTACTTAGATGGCATTAGTACATCCTTACCTACCAATTATTACTTTAAATGTAAATGAATTAAATTCTTCAATCAAAAAGCATAGAGTGGTTCAATAGATTTTTTTTTTTAAATACCAAACTATATGCTACGTATGAGGGACTCACTTTAGCTTTAATGACACACATAGGGTCAAAGTAATGGGATAGAAAAAGATATTCTATGCAAATAGAAACCAAAAGAGAGAAGAGATAGCTATACTTATGTCAGACAAAATAGATTTTAATTTGAAAATTGTAATTAGAGATTAAGAAGGTCATTATATAATAGTAAAGGGGTCAATTCATCAAGAGGATATAACAATTTTAAATACATATGTACCCAACATCAGAGCACCTAGATATATTAAGTCAATACTAATAGATCTGAAGGGAGAGATAGACGATACAATAATATTAGGGAAATTCAACACTCTACGTTTAAGAATACATAGATCATCCAGACAGAAAATCAATAAGGAAACATTGGACTTTATACCATAGACCAAATGGATCTATGAACACAGAAAATTCTACTCAATAGCAGCAGAATACACATTGTTCACAAGTGCATATGGAATATTCTCCAAGATACATCATATGTTAGGTCACAAAATAAGCCTTAGAAGATGTAAGAAGACTGAAATCATATCAAGCATCCTTTTCAACCACATGGTATGAAACTAGAAATCAATAACAGGAGAAAAACTGAAAATTTCATAAATATATGGAAATTAAACAACACACTCCTAAAAAATGGGTCAAAGGAGAAATCAAAAAGCAATTAAAAAATACCTTGAAATAAATAAAACTGGAAACATACATAACAAAACTCACAAGCTGCAGTAAAAGAAGTTCTGAGAGAGGTTTATAGTGATAATTGTCCAAATTAAGAAAAAAGGAAGATTTCAAATCAGTAACCTAATTTTATACCTCAAGGAACCAGAAAAAAAAAACAAAAAACCATAAACCCAAAGTTATCAGGAGGAAGGAAGTAACAAATTTCAAAGCAGAAATAAATAAAATAGAGACAAGAAAAACATTAGTTTTTTAAAAAAGGAAGAGCTGGCTTTTTGAAATTGGTAAATGAATCTGACAAACTGTTAGCTAGAGTAAGAAAAAACAGAGATGACAAAATCAGAAATGAAAGGTGGAGACACTACAAATCACATCACAGAAGTGTGAAAGATCTCTTTTTAATTTATTTTAATTTTTTAATGTTTATTTTATTTTTGAGAGAGAGAGTGTGGGAGGGGCAGAGAGAGAGGGAGACACAGAGTCTGAAGCAGGCTCCAAGCTGTCAGCACAGAGCCCCACATGGGGTTTGAACTCACAAACAGTGAGATTATGACCTGAGCCGAAGTCGGACGCTTAACCTACTGAGCCACCCAGGCATCCAAGAAATGTGAAGGATCTTAAGAGATTATTAGAATTATTATATACCAACAAATTGGATGACCTAGAAGAAATGGATAAATTCTGAGAACCATACCACCTATCAAGACTAATCATGAAGAAATAGATATTTTGAGCAAATCAGTAACAAATAAGGAGATTGAATCAGTAATCAAAAACCTCCCAACAAGGAAAGCCCAGGACCAGGTAGCTTCACTGGTGAATTCTACCAAACATTTAAAGGAGAATTAATGCTACTGCTTCTCAAACTCTACCAAAAAATTGAAGAGAAATGAATATTCCCAAACTCATTTTATAAGGCCACTTTCCCCTGATACCAAAGCCAGATAAAGACACTCCCAGAAAAGAAAACTAAAAGCAAATATCCCTGATTAACATAGACACAAATTTCTCAACAAAAATACTAGCAAACTGGGGCACCTGGCTGGCTCAGTAGGTGGAGCATGCAACTTTTGATCTTGGAGTTGTGAGTTTGAGCCCCATCTTGGGCATAGAGATTACTTAAAAATAAAATCTTTTAAAAACTACTAGCAAACTGAATTCAAAAACACATTAAAAGGATCATACACCATTATCAAGAGTAATTATCCTTGGAATGCAAGGATGATTCAGCATATGCTAATCAATAAATGTAATACATTACATTAAAAGAATGAAGGATAAAAATCACACTCACTAGATGCACTTGACAAAACTCAGCATCTTTCATGATAAAAAAAAAACTCTCAACAAACTGGATATAGAAGGAATATACCTTAATATAAGAAAGGCCATATATGCAAAATCCACAGCTAACATCATACTCCATGGCAAAAGGTTGAAAGCTTTTTTATTAATATCAGAAACAAGACAAAGGTGTGCGCTCATTATTCCTATCCAACATAGTACTGGAAGTTCTAGCCATAGCAGTTAGGCAAGAAAAAGAAACAAAAAGACATCCAAATCAGCAAAGAAGAAGTACAAATTTCTTTGTTTACAGATGATATAATTTTATAAATACAAAATCCTAAAGACTCTACTAAAAAACTGTTAGAACTAATGAACAAATTCAGCAGAGTTGCAGGATTCAAAACTCAACTTACAAAAACCTATTCTGGTTTAAATACTAATAACAACATATCTGAAAAGAAAGAAAATAATCCCATTTATGATAAATCAGAAACAATAAAGTAGGAATAACTTAACCCAGGAGGTAAAAGTTCTGTACACTGAAAATTACTACACATTGATGAAACAAATTGAGGAAGACACAAATGAAATGTATTTCAAGTTCATGCATTGGAAGTTTATAGATTAGAAGAATTTTAAAATGTTAAAATTCCCATACTACCCACAGCCATCTATATGTTCAGTGCAATCCTTATCAAAATTCCAGTGGTGTTTTTCATAGAAATAGAAAAAAATCCTAAAATTTGTGTGGAGCCATAAAAGACCTCAGATAGCCAAAGCAATCCGGAAGAGGAACAAAGTGGAGGCATTACACTTGCTGATTTCAAACTATACTATAAAGCTCTAGTAATCAAAACAGTATGGTACTGGCATAAAAACAGACATATAGACCAGTGGAACTGATTTGAGGGTTCAGAATTAATCTCATACATATACAGTCAACTAGTAATTAACAAGGGAGCCAGGAATCCTCAATGGGGAAAGTAGAGAAAACTGGATATCCACATGCAAAAGAATGAAATTGGAGCCCTATCTTACTCTGTCACTAAAATTAACTCAAATGAATTAAAGACTTAAATGTAAGACCCGAAACTGTAAAACTACCAGAAGAAAGCTCTTTGACATTGTTGTAAGCATAATTTTTTGGATATTACACCAAAAGCACAAGCAAGGAAAGCAATAATAGACAAGACTACTTATTTATTTGTTTATTTAAATTTCATTTATTTTGAGAGAGAGAGAGAGAGAAAGAGAGAGAGAGGGAAGGTGCACAGGAGGGGCAGAGAAAGAGGGAGAGAGAATACCAAGCAGGCTCCAAACTATCAGCATAGAGCCTGACACAGGGCTCCAACCCTAGAACCATGACATCATGACCTGAGCCAAACCAAGACTTGTACACTTAAACAACAGAGCCACCCAGGCACCTAAGACTATTTTAAATTAAAAAGAATTTGGACAGCAAAAATAATAATGAACAGAATGAGAAGGTAACTTATGAAATTAGAGAAGATATTTGCAAATCATATATCTTATTAGGGGTTAGTATCCAAAATATATAAGGAGCTCATACAACTCAATAATAAAAACACAAATAATCCAATTAAAAAATCAGCAGAGTACTTGAATAGGCATTTTTTCAAAGAAGATATACAAATGACCCATAGGTACATGAAAAGATGCTATGTGTCATTAATCATTAGGGAAATGCAAATCAAACCATAAGGACCTATTATTTCACAGCTGTTAGAATGATTGTTATCAAAAAGTCAAGAGACAACAAGTGTCCGTGATGATGTATAGAAAAAGGATCCCGTGTGCACTACTGGTGGGAATGTAAATTGGTGCAGCCACTGTGGAAGATAGTGTGGAGGCTCCTCAAAAAAATGAAAATTGCTCTGCCATATGATCCAGTGATCCCACATCTGGGTATATGTCCAAAGGAAATGGACTCATTATCTTGAAATGATATCTGCACCCACATGTTTATTGCTACATTATTCACAGTAGCTAAGATATGAATGCAACACAAATGTCCGTTGGTTGATAAATGGATAAAGTGTGTTATTTAGACACAATGAAATATTACTCGGTGAGAAAAATAGAAGCAAATCCTTCCTTTTGCAAAAACATGGGTGGACCTTGAAGGCATTATGCTAAGTGAAGTAATTCAGACAGAGAAAGGTAAATACTATATATTCCCACTTGTAGATGCAATCTAGAAAACCCAACTCATAGAAATAGAGATTAGAATGCTGGTTTCCAGAGGCTGGAGGAGTTGAGGGAAAGGGAAGATGTTGGGAGAAGGGTATAAACTTTCAACTGTAAGAGTAAGTTCTGGGAATCTAATGTACAGCATGCTGACCATAATTAAAAATGCTGTATTATAGCCTGAAGGCTAAGAGAGTACATTTTAACTGTTATGATGACGACAACAACAATAACAAGAAAGGTAATTATGTGATGGGATGGAGGTGTTCACTTTATTGGGGTAATCTTTTTGCAATATATGTGTATCAGATCATCATTCTACTGTAAATCTTAAACTTACGTATATGTCAATAATATCTTAATGAAGCTGGGTAAAATTTTAAATTAATAAAACTATTTCAAAAAATTTAGAAAAGAACAAATTTTCACTTCAATTTAACTTTAATGATGAAGAGACATACAGCCATAGAAATATTTATTGACTAAGAGAATTCTCTCATTGACTAAGAGAATAAGAGAATATTCTCCTTATTTTAAATTTACTTTCCTTTGAACACTGTGCATTAGACTCATTCTCATTAAAAAATAGATATGGTGTTAAAAATCCAAGTCAGTAAGGTATGAAATTAAAGGCAAATTAATTCCAGAGAGAAAACTAAAAAAAAAGTATTTGTTGTCACTTTTTATGGTTTTGTATTATAAATTGTTTTGATTTGTATCGTCAGAGACTTCTAGAAATAACTGTTTCAAACATCAAACTCCAGATGGATGGGTTTAAGCTGTTGCATTCTAAAGATAGAAAGATTTCTGTAAAATCAGATTTATTATGTCAAAATTATAGGACTAACTCAATAATTTGTTCAAAAATACTTAGGAATAGTCGCTAACACTTTTAATATTCCTGTCAATAGAAAAGAACAGTTTGAATTCTTGAAATGCATTTATAGTAGTTTTGTGATAATTTTCCATATTCTCCAGATTTTGAATGTGCTCTCTATCTCTAATATTGTCCTTTTCTGGTCATAGGTTGAGTTAGTGATTAAAGAAAAACAAAATCTTATTCCCTCAGTCTGACTTAGGCCCCGTTAGGTTGTCATTCTCTCTGACATGGCAAAGAAACCTCAGCTGACAGTTTTTATGACAAGAACAGCATTCTCTCATATGTATTCTAGTACCCTACTTCAAAGCAAACTTTCATTTCAACAGTCTCAGTAGAATAACACATTTGTCTTTTATTTGTCTCAATACTGAGTCAAGGAAGCTTTCTATACCAGCAGTTTTCCCAAAGAAGGGGGAGAAATTCAACATTAAAAACAACCACCTACACAGTCCTCTAAACACGGCTTTCTGAGTTAAAGTATAAAAGATTTGCAATGAGAGAAAAATCACATAGAATGTCTATTTCTGTGTAGAGACAAGGAACGAAAGAGGAAACCCAAAATAGGAGGGATTGAAGCAGGAGCTGGGAGTGACTCAGTAGGGGACCTTTAGTAAATCACTTAACCTGGTCGCAGAGCCTTTCAAACTAATCCAGACCTGCCCTCACCTCCCAACCCTTTAATCCCTTCGTCCCATTTATATTTCTTCCCTGGCTTCCTCTGGCCCTCTGCTACTTCCCTCCCTCCTCTCCCTATGACTAAACAGATTTCTTTTCTTAATACCTTTCCTGGGTAGATTTTTTTTTCCTTCCCTCCTCATTTTGCTCTATATGCCTGGAATGATTCTAGTGAGTCAGAGGTATCCTTTTAGAATCACAGTTTCCATAAAGCCTTCCTGTAACAAGCTGTAAATGCCGCTCACTCTTTTTAGTTTAGTAATTATTAAAGCAAGCGGAAACTTTTTGTTACTTTCATTTCAAAAGTTTCATCCCGCTGTTTATCAAGACTTCTCAAACTTGCTAATAAACAGCTTTGGTAAAATTTCACCCAGCAACAAAAGTGATGTTTCTTCAGAGCAATTATATCTTGCAGTCTGTGCTTCCTGCTTCCCTTTTCCCTAACCTGGGTCATGCGCACAGAAATAGATTTTGGGAAATGACACATTCGCCCTAGACCTAGATGGAAGAAGTTTTACATCTTGGATAAAGAAGTGGACCATAATAAAGGTTAGTGATTGCACTCCGACCAGATTGAGAGTGCTCCTTTAACCCCATATCCTATGCTATTCCCTGCTAATACTGTGGGATTTATGAAAAGTTTTGAATTAGATCTAACTATATCTACACTGCAGCGTAAAGAAATGCATTATGCATTTTGGAAATGCAGAAGATTATATATACATAATATAAATATATACATAAAATTGTACTGAAAGTTAATGTTATTCCTAAGTGCTATTTTTTATAAACACTACGTTGAATTAATTGAGAAGTAGCAAAACCCCAAAGAGCTACATGTTCTTATGTGAGAAAGTCGCTTCGTCTGCGACTGCCTTGGGTTGAAAACTGTTAGAGGAGGTCATTAAGAGGACGTGACCACTAGTTGACCCGTGAGCTAGACCTGGGTAATCAGAGGCTCGTCACCCTGTCCCCCGTCCTTGAGATGTACATTTGGCCCACAGTTCCCACAGCTGGAACGATTCTCAAGAATAGACTTGAGAGAGCAGTGTGTTTTTGAGCCCACCTGGATGGTGTATGTGACTGAATCCAGGTAAGGCCTCTCTATAAACTTTTAAGATTTTGGTGGCTAGGTGCAGAGATCTATTTATTTGTCTGGTGGCACTGAAGGCAAGCCTCACAGATCACGGATCAGTTTCTTTGGTTAGTAAACCCACCGCCTACCAATTTGGAATGACCTGCCACTTTCTTTAGTCTCTCCTTGCCGTCTGTATACAGAGAGCAACTCACAAACCAGCAAAATTGATACAGAAGAGTGGACACCAAAACAATTCTGGTGTTGATTTTGGTTTCATTGTATTTCTGGGTATACTATTTCAACAATGAACACCAAGGAGAAAGGTGGGAAAGCAACTTAAAGCTTTTGCCCTGGAAATTAAATATTAGTGTGTATTTTCTTCTATAGACAAGAAACATCAGATGGGTGCATGGTTTAAGAACTGCACCAGGACCAAAAATTCTGCTATTTTCTTGGTCCTGAAGCCAATAAAGGGAATTATGGTAAGCAGAGAATCGATGGCTAGTTTCATTCTTTATTGTTTCTGTCAGGTTCCAAGATGCTTTAACTTTTTGTGAGAACGGTTTTGAAATTTCCAACTGTAATGTGTGGGGATTTTCGTTTTCTTTTTTAAACGATGTTTTTGCACCATTTTAAATTTGGAAAACTTTGTAGTTTTTGAGATACAGGTTTTTAATCTCATACCTACTTTGAAGCCAGCTGCATGGTGCCCCATTCTTGCTTTTTTTCCTAGCAAAAATTTACCCATTTAACTATTTAAAGGGACTCTGTGATGGCCTGAATTGTTCTCTTTATTTTTCCTTTCCTAGTTCATGGAACCAGAGTTATTTTTAGATAAGGATACACTTAAAACATTCTACCACTTCAGTTCTTACAAGCATTAAAAATGTTTGGAAGATATGGGGAAAAAAAAGAAATGTTTTGATATTCTTAGGGGATCTTCCAGGGAAAATGTTAGCAATGCTGACCTTTTGTATTAAGCTTTACCTACACAAATGGGCTCCTTACTGTCAAATTTGATTTTTAAGAGGACCTAAAAATGTTATCTAGAATAAAAATTAATTCAAATGATGCAAGTTGACATATCACTTGCATTTCAGATCATACATATTTCCCCCAAATACTTGGATACAGCACAAAAAACAAACACAGAAAGACTCTTGAAAAGTGGAAAGAAAAAGGTGGACTGCTCAAGGACCTTGGGACTTCAGGAATCGCAGTCTGGTGAATTCTCTGGGTTTCCTTACTACCTCCCATGTATATTAGACAGGGCTCTCTAGAAACCTCTAATACAGAATTGCCAATAGCCACAGACAAAGAAAATTGAAGAAAAAAAAAGGTCTTTTCCTTAACCAAAGGACCAGGAAAAGAGTAGTTTAACAATCAAAAACCAAAACACTGTAGCAATATCCGCCCTACTGTCGCCAAGTATCAATGGAGAAAAAGCCTTCCACCTCGAGGATTTCAATGGGATTGAGTGGGATTTGATCTTCCATACCAACACCTTGCCCTGTAGAAACAGGTGCTTCCTTTCTTCTGGGCTGGGGATGGAGAGGGACCTAACCTTCCGAGTGGGGAGTTTATCTTTCATTTCCTGCCTAATATGAAGTGGTAGCACCCTAAGTCCCTTGCTGAGTGGTACCCGCAGGTTGTTTGGGGCAGCTGATCTGTCATCCCACAGCCAAAGCAAGGAGCAGGTGCTCTGATTCCCTTGCAGAGACAGTGTTAGCGAGGCTGTGCAGGGACCTGGTCTTCCATCCCCTCCCTGGCAGTAGCAGGTGGAGCTGTGTTCCCCAGCCAGAGTAGTGTCGGTGGGATCCAGCTCCAGGCTGCATCTTCAACCCTACTTGGTGTCAGTGAGGCTGAAGGAAGTATCAAGGGGTGGGACCAGTTGGTATTTGGCTTTCTGGCATCAGCTTTTCTGGTGTCACAGCAATCCAGCAGCTAAGGTAAGCTTCTGCCCCCATGCTAAGGCAACAAAGTGGTGTAAGTCACCTTCTTCCCTTACTGGTGTCAGCAAGGCCCAGCTGGAAGATGAACTTTCACCTGCATTCCTAGGTTGTGAGGCAGTGTGAGTTGGTGCCCACTTTCACCAGGAGAGTGTCAACAGGGCCAAGGAGGGAGCTAAACCACCCTCCCACCTGTTTGCAATGAGTCATTGTGTGTTGCTGCCCCTCTTTAGCCAGGATGGTTGGTGGGACCCAGTGAGAAGTAAAACATGCACAGGTAACTGCCCTCACACTAAACTTGGACAGAGGACTGCCTGCTAAAAAGCGGATGTGAAATAGGTCCCAGAGTCTCATGATATAATACCTAAAATGTACAAAATAAAATAGAAAATCACTCATCATATGAAGAAACAGAAAAATCACAGCATGACTTGGGGAAAAAGACAACCAACTGACAACACCAAGATGAGTGAGATCTTGGCATTACCTGACAAGGATTTTGTAGTTATTTTATTTTGTGTGCCTGACAAGAACACTTAAGATTTACTCTCTTAGCAAATTTAACGTATAAAGTATAGTACTAGTAACTATAGTTACTGTGTTGTACATTAAATCCCCAGAACTTATTAATCTTACAGCTGAAAGTTTCTACACTTTGACCAACGTCTCTGCGTTCTTCCCCCAGACCCCAGACCCTGCAACCATATTCTACTATCTGGTTCTATGAGTTCAAATTTTTTTAGATTTCATACACAAGTGAGATCGTACAATATTTGTTTTTTAAAATTAATTTATTTAAACTCAAGTTAGTTAACATAAAGTGTAGTATTGGTTTCAGGAACAGAACCTAGAGCGATTCATCACTGACATGTAACACCCAGTGCTCATTCCAACAAGTGCCTTCCTTAATACCCATCACCCATCTAGCCCATCCCCCCACCCACCTGTCCTCCGGCAACCCTCAATTTGTTCTCTGTATTTAAGAGTCTCTTATGGTTAGATCTAGAACAAACAATCCTAAAATTGGTATGGAACCAGAAAAGACCCCAAATAGCCAAAGTAATGCTGGAAAAGGTATCACAATTCGAGACTTCAAGCTGTATTAAAAAGCTGCAACCATCGCGACAGTATGGTATCGGCCCCAAAACAGACACATAGATCAGTGGAACAGAATAGATAACTCAGAAACGGACCCACAGATGTGTCACCAACTAGTCTTTGACAAGGCAAGAAAGAGTATCCAATAGAAAAAAAGACAATCTCTCCAGCAAATGGTGCTGGGAAAACTGGACAGTGACACGCAGGAGAATGAAACTGGGCCACTTCCTTACACCATACACAAAAATAAATTCAAAATGGATGAAAGACCTAAATGTGAGACAGGAAACCATTACAGTCCTAGAGATCATACAGTATTTGTTTTTCTGTGTCTGGCTTATTTCACTGTGACAAGGATTTTTAAAGCAGCCATCATACAAATGTGTAAACAAGCACTTATAGTTTCTTTTAAAACAAGGGAAAAAGAAAATCTCAATGAAGAAATAGAATTTATTTTAAAAAAACCTAATTGAAAGTAATAGAACTAAAAAATACAATAAGCAAAATTAAAGACTCAATGGATGAGCTCATTAGTAGAATGGAGATTACAGAGGATGGAATTAGTTAATTTAGGGACAGATTATAAGAATTTACTCAATCGAAAAAAAACATAGAGTTACCATATGTCCCAGCATTTTTACTACTGGGTATATGCCCAAGAGATATAAAAACTTATGTTCACCCAAAGACTTGTAAATGTATGCTCAAAACAGTATTATTCCTAGCGGCTAAAACCTGAAAATAACACAAATGCCCATCAACACATGAATGGATAAACAAAACGTGCATATTCATATAATGGAATATTATTTAGGCATAAAAACAACTACAGTACTGATACATGCTACGACAGGGCAAAACTCAAAAACACTGTGCTCAGTTAAAGAAGCCAGATAAAAAAGCCACGTATCTTATCATTCCATTTGTATGAAACGTCCAGAATAGGCATATGTATAGAGACAAGAAGGAGATTAATGGTTTCCAGGGCCTGTAGGTGGGGAGGATGAGGAATGACTGCTAATGGGTACAGGGTTTCTTTTGGGAGTGGTGAAGGTGTTCTGAAATTGAGGTGATGGTTGCACAACTCTGTAAATATAGTAAAAGCCATTGAGTTGTATGCTTTAGGTGAAATTTATGGCACAAAAATGTGGTCTCAAGCTGCTAAAATAAAAGTAAATGTAACATTAATGTATTACAGATTAGACCATTTTGAATACGTATATGCTCTTTATGCATATGCAAAAATTATTTAAAACAAATAGAGACATCCAAATTCAATTCCACTCAAATCATGGCTTTTTTGAGCAACTGTGCCAGGCACTGTGTTGGGTATGCTTTGGGGCATAAAGAAATAAATAAGAAGTGTGTTTTAACTTCAGAGAGCTTAAACTTACTGGGGGGAAAGGACATATATAAATGTTTGTAATCTAAGATGGTCATTTTTACATAATTTACTTCATTAACTCAGACGTAGCACCAATACATAAAAATACAGCAGTTAATGGCAAAATTAGGAACTTGACACAGGCAAAACAGACATATTTTTTCATGTTGCACCCCCTAGGATTTATAAAAAATAGCAAAACTGGAGCTTGGTTCAAGTCAACTTTCATTCTTCTTGATCTGATCAGATACTTATTATTAATACTTAAAGACTTTTCCGTTGGGCAATTGTTTGTGAAATCAACCTGGTCGATACTCCTATATTAACTTGGAAACAATCACTATCTCTAGTTGTAATTCTTGACCAGGCTAATAATGTTTTGAATTAATTGACTAGCTTGCAAATATGGAAGAATCTACTTGATGTATCTGACTGGCCAATTTTCTGTGAGTTGTGTTGGCTCATTTAAGTTTCTGTGAAGAATATAATGATTGACAGATAAGCTTCCCTAAAGTAGCATTTATTTTGGAGATATATTACCTTTTACTGGTGAACTTGGCACTTCAACCTAATGTAAACTGATTGGAATTAACAATCACACAGCAAGCTACTAATGTCCACATTGAGAGGGGGTATTTGCCCAATCAAATGCAGTTAATAATCTCTTGATAAATCACAAAATTGAAACTACACTTCATGTAATCTGAAGTAGAAGAAAATGAAAGGAACTCAGAACGTTGTTATCACTTAGATAAAGGTTTACCAGTGCATATTTATCCAAACATTTCACTCTGACTCCTTTCTACCTGACATTGGAAGGGGATTTGTGAATGAGATCCATTCCTTTCAGGCCATAAAACTTAATAAATGAATAGTATCTATCTAAAGACACTGGGTATTAGCATAGGTTGTCTGCCCTAGAGTCAGCCTACATGAGTCAAATGCCTCTTCCACCACCTAATAGTTCATTGACCTTGGGCAAGTCTCTATACCTCTCTGAGCGTTAGTTTCTTTGTGTAATTGGAATAGAAATGGAACTTATCGCATGGGGTATTTGGGAGTTTTGAATGAAATAATACATATAAAGAATTTAGCATGCTGCCTGGTACTTAGAAGAACCCTGCAAACGTTCAAAATTATTAGTATTAACCATTATTTCACTCACAGAATGAAACTTGGACAAATAGTTGGGATATACCACCACTGTGAGGATGAGTGTGGACCACAGACTTCATGTTGGAAACCGGGTTTTTAAAGGCATTTGGAATCAGGTAGATAGAGTAGGTCACCAAGAGAGTTAAAGAGATCACAGGGGTGCCTGTGTGGCTCAGTTGGTTAAGCGTCCAACTTTGGCTCAGGTCATGATCTTGCAGTTCGTGGGTTCCAGCCCTGTGTCAAGCTCTGTCCTGATAGCTCTGAGCCTGCAGTCTGCTTCGGATTCTGTGTGTCTCTCCCGCTGCCCTTCCCTGCTCATGCTCTTTCTCTTTCTCCCCAAAATAAATAAACACCTAAATAATTTAAAAAAAGACATCACAAGACTAATCTCACTGATCAGAGTCTATTTTTGGAGGTACAGACTTACAGATGCCTACAAAGATACGGAAACTACCTAAAGGTACTTCATTGCCTCTTAAGGTGGAAGTGGTAACATTCCCTTGTTGAGCCCAAATTATGCTCATTACATCTCCACTAGGCAATCAGTTGAGTTTGTTCCATTTATTTCTATTTAGCAAATGACTCCCACATGTTGTGACTTCAAACAACCATTTTATTTGCGTAATGTTTTGTGGCTAAGGAATTCAGGAAGGACTTGATTGATATATTTTCTCTGATCCACATGGTTACATGGTTTCACTGGAGGAGTTTGTACCAGGATGGGCCATTCAAACTTAGAGCCTTGGAGCTCCTTGTCTCTCACTGCCTCCATATGAATCTTATTCCCATGGCCTTTCATTTTGGCTTGGGTTTCTTGAAGACATGGCAGTCTCAGGGTACTTGGAATCCTTATATAGCAGCTGACTTGCCCCAGGATCAGGTTCTAAGAGGCAGGACATGGACTTTGTCAGTTTTTTTTTTAATTTAAAGTTCTTACTTTGATTCCAAGTAGTCCATATAGTGTTATATTACTTTCAGGTATACAATACAGTGATTCAGCACTTCCATACATCACCTGGTGCTGATCACAAGTGCACTCCTTAATCCCCATCACCTATTTCACAGGTAGAGGGACACCTTTCTCTCCTATGGCAACCATCAATATGTTCTCTACAGTTAAGAGTCTGTTTCTCTCTCTCTCTCTCTCTCTCTCTCTCTCTCTCTCTCTCTCTCCATCTCTCTCCTTTGTTTGCATCTTTTGTTTCTTAAATTCCACATATGAGTGAAATCATATGGTATTTGTCTTTCTCTGACTTATCTCACTTAGGATTATACTCTCTAGCTCCATCCATATTGTTGCAAATGGCAAGATGTCATTCTTTTTTATGGCTGAATAATAGTCCACTATATATATATATATATTTCTTATTTTTCCATTATATTGATGGACATGGGCTGCTTCCATATCTTGGCTATTGTAAATAATGCTGCTACAAACATAGGAGTGCAGGTATCCCTTTCAATTAGTATTTTTACATTCTTTGGATAAACACCTAGTAGGGCAATTGCTAGATCATAGGGTAGTTCTATTTTTAACTTTTTTAGGAACCTCCATACTGTTTTCTAGAGTGGCTGCACCAGTTTCCATTCCCACCAACAGTGCCCGAGGGTTCATTTTTCTCCACATCCTCACCAATACCTGTTGTTTCTTGTGTTGTTGAGTTTAGCCATTCTGACAGGTGTGAGGTGATAGCTCATTGTGGTTTTGATTTTCATTTCCCTGGTGGTAAGTGATGATGAGAATCTTTTCATGTGTCTGTTGGCCATCTGGATGTCTTCTTTGGAGAAATGTCAATTCATGTCTTCTGCCCACTTTTAATTGGATTATTTCTTTTTGGGGTGTTGAGTTTTATAAGTTCTTTATATATTTTGGATACTAACCCTTTATTGGATATATCATTTGCAAATATCTTCTCCCATTCTGTAGGTTGCCTTTTAGTTTTGTTCATTATTTCCTTTGCTGTACAACAGCTTCTTATTTTGAAGTAGTCTCCATAGTTTATTTTTGCTTTTGTTTCCCTTGCCTCAGGAGACAGATCTGGAAAGAAGTTGCTACAGCAGATGTCAAAGAAGTTACTTCCTGTGCTCTCTTCTACAATTTTTATGGTTTCAGGTCTTTCATTTAGGTCTTTCACCAGTTTTTAATTTATTTTTGTGTATGATATAAGAAAATGGTCCAGGTTCTTTATTTTGCATGGTGCTTTCCCCTTTTCCCAACACCATTTGTTGTAGTGACTGTTCTTTTCCCATTTGATATTCTTTCCTGCCTTCTCAAATATTAATTGAACACATAGTTGTTGGTGCATTTGTGGGTTTTCTATTCTGTTCTATTGATCTATGTGCCTATTTCTTTGGCAGTACCATACTGTTTTTATTACTACAACTTTGTAATATAACTTGAAGTCCAGAATTGTGACACCTCAAGTTTTACTTCTCCTTTTCAAGACTGATGTATCTTTGTGGTTCCCTATAAATTTTAGGATTGTTTTTTTTTCTAGTTGTGTGAAAAATGTGCTTGTTATTTTGATAGGGATTGCATTAAAGGTATAGATTGCTTTGGGTAGTAGAGGCATTTTAATGGTATTTGTTCTTTCAATCCATGAGCATGGAATGTCTTTCTATTTCTTTTTTTATTAAGTTTATTTATTTTTGAGAGAGCGAGAGAGAGAAAGTGGGAGAGGGCCAGAGAGAGGGAGAGAGAAAATCCCAAGCAGGCTCTGTGCTGACAGCAGACAGCTCAATGCAGAGCGTGAACTCAGGAATCCTGAGATCATGACCTTAGCTGAAGTCAGATGCTCAACCGACTCAACCACTCAGATGGCCCTGTCTTTCCATTTCTTTGTGTCATCTTTGATTTCTTTCATCAGTGTTTTATCGTTTTCAGATTAAGATCTTTCACCTCTTTGGCTAGGTTTATTCATAGATATCTTATTATTTTGGGTGCAGTTGTAAATGGGATTGTTTTCTTAATTTCTCTTTCTGCTGTTTCACTATTGGTGTATAGAAATGCAACAGATTTCTGTACATTGACTTTGTATCCTGCAACTTTACTGAATTCCTGTATCAGTTCTGGCAAGTTTTTGGTGGAGTCTTTTGGGTTTTATATACAGAGTATCATGTCATTTGCAAAGAGCAAAAGTTTTTCTTCTTCCTTACCAGTGTGGATACCTTCTATTTCTTTGTGTTGTCTGATTGCTGTGGCTAGGTCTTCCAATACTATATTGAATAAAAGTGGTGAGAGTGAACATCGTTGTCTTATTCCTAATAGGGGATAAGCTCTAAGTTTTTCCCCACTGAAGATGATGTTAGCTGTGGGTTTTTCATAGATGGCCTTTATTATGTTGAGATATGTTCCCTCTAAACCTACTTCATTAAGGGTTATTTTTTTAAATCATGAATGGATGATTTTTGTCACATGATTTGTCACATGCTTTTTCGGCATCTATTGAAATGATCATATGGTTCTTATCCTTTCTCTTATTGATGAGATGTATTACGTTGATTGATTTGTGAATTTGAACCACCTTTGCAACCCAGGAATAAATCCCACTTGATCAGGTGAGCACATAGCCAGTTTTTTAATGCCTGTGCCCAGACTGCAATATGTCTGTGGTATTTTATTGTTCAGAGAAGTCAGGAACTTACCCAGATTCAAAGGAAGGGGTTACAGACCTCACCTCTCAATGGGATACAACCCAAGAATTTATAACCATCTTTTAATTCTAGCTTTATTGAGGCATAATTGAGAAATAAAATTGTATACATTTATTTTTTTTAATGTTTATTTATTTTTGAGGCAGAGAGAGACAGAGCATGAACGGGGGAGGAGCAGAGAGAAAGAGGGAGACACAGAATCTGAAGCAGGCTCCAGGCTCTGAGCTGTCAGCACAGAGCCCGACGTGGGGCTCGAACCCACGGACCATGAGATCATGACCTGAGCCCAAGTCAGACGCTTAACCGACTGAGCCACCCAGGCACTCAAGTGTAAATTGTGGAGCACCTGGGTGGCTCTGTCAGTTAAGTGTCCGACTTTGGCTCAGGTCATGATCTTGCAGTCCTTGAGCTCGAGCCCCGTGTTGGGATCTGTGCTGACAGCTCAGACCCCGGAGCCTGCTTCAGATTCTGTGTCTCCCTCTCTCTCTGCCCCTCCCAATCTCATGCTCTGTCTCTCAAAAATAAATAAATGTTAAAAAAAATAAAGTGTACATTGTGATGATTTGATATAGGTATACTTTATGAAATATTTACCACAATGAAGTTGATGAACACATCACATAGTTACTTTTTTTGTGTGTATGGCGAGAAGGCTTATGGTCTATTCTCTCAGGAAATTTCAAGAATATAGTATAGTATTATTAACTATAGTCACTATGCTATTCAGTAGAGCCTGAGAATTCCTTTTCATTTATTTATTTATTCATTCACTTACTCATTCATTTATTTTGCATAAATAGGTAGAGTGTTTATTACTTGAGGCCAATGGTCATGAAATGCCCTTCACTGGGTACCGTCATATGAGATAGGGAAGACATTCCAGTGGAAATTGTTTAAGGTGGCAACATTTTTATTTCTGTACATTTACATACAAATTTTCTCCAAAGGTACAACAGCTGTGACATCATGCAGATGTTTAGATTTGAACGACAGATCAAAACTCTATTTAGGCTTGTACAATGAATGGACACCTCCAGAAAAATCTCAGTTGACAGGCATAGTAACATGATTCTTACATAGAAACCTCAAATTTGGGGGTTGCAGAAAGGACAGAGGGAGGGAAGTATTCCCCACTAAACATAACACACTGTACTGCTTTCCCAAAAAACACAATACATTAAAGTTAGGTGTTCTTTAAAAGAGTTGAAGCCTGGGCTCCCCCAGAACGTGGGTGTTCATTCCTGTGTGCACTTAGGGTTTGGGCGATGTGATGGTCACAGGGTTCATTTAAGGTTAATTTCTATTTTGGCTCTGAGAAGTGGTAATGTTTGAGTGCAATTACTTCCTTTATGAGGTTTATTTTTGCTCTCCTTCTGTTCTGTGGCCAAACCAACTTACCAGGCCCTTTCCCCCAGTTCCAAAGTGAAAATTGCTTTGCATAAATGGAAGTTTTTACCCTGTAACATTTCCACATTTCTCCCAGCCCCCAGCCCTTGGCAGCCACCCTTCTATAATCTGTTTCTATGAATTCACATTAAAAATATTCCTTATGCGGGGGTGCCTGGGTGACTCAGTTGGTTAAGCGTCCAACATCGGCTCAGGTCATGATCTAGCAGTTCACGAGTTCGGGCCCCATGTCAGGCTCTGTGCTGACAACTCAGAGCCTGGAACCTGCTTTGGATTCTGTGTCTTCCTCTCTCTCTGCCCCTCTCCAGCTCGTGCTCCATCTCTGTCTCTCAAAAATAAACGTTAAAAATGAAAAAAAAATCCTTATGTGATACCATACTAACATTTGTGAAGTGGTATCTCATTGTGGTTTCAATTTGCATTTCTCTGATGATGAATGATGTTGAGTACCTTTTTATATACCTGTAGGCCATTTGTATGTTTTATTTGGAAAAATGTCTATTCAGGTCTTCTGTCCAGTTTTTAGACAGATTTTTAAAAAAATTTTTTGCTACCTAGGGGTATGAATTTCTTAAATATTTTAGATGTTAATCCTTTATCAGACATATGATCTGCATATACTTTCTGTCATTCCATAGTTTGCCTTTTCACTTTGTTGGTTGTTTCCTTTCCTTTGCTGTGCAGAAACTTTTTAGTTTGATGCAGCCCCACTTATTTGTTTTTGCTTTTGTTGCCTATGCCTTTGGTGTCAGATCCAGAAAAGATCAATGTCAAGACCCATTTAAGAAGACTTTTCTCCATGTTTTCTCGAGGAGTTTTATGGTTTCAGGTTTATATTTAAGTCTTTAGTCCATTTTCCTTTAATTTTTGTGAACAGAGTAAGACAAGGGTCCAATTTCATTATTTTGCATGTGGATATCCAGTTTTCCCCAAATCATTAATTGAATAGACTTATTCTTTTCTTGGTGCCCTTGTCAAAGTTCAGTTGATCATATATACATGAGTTTATTTACAGGCTCTCTATTCTGTTTTACTGGTCCTTGTGTGTGTGCTTATGCCAGTAGCACACTGTTTTGATTACTGTAGATTTGTAATATAGTTTGAAATCAGGAAATATGATATCTCCAGTGTTGTTCTTCTTTCTCAAGATTGCTTTGGTTATTTGGCATCTTTTGTGGTTTCCTATGAATTTTGGGATTGTTTTTTCTATTTCTGTGAAAAATGTCATTTAAATTTTGATAGGGATTTCATTGAATCTGTAGATCACTTTGGGTTATGCAGATGTTGTAATAATATTAATTCTTCAATTCCATGAACATGAGGTCTTTCCATTTATTTTTGTCTTCTTCAGTTTCTTTCATTGATGTCTTACAGTTTTCTGTGTACATATTGTTACCTCCTTGGTAAATTTATTCCTAAGTACTTTATTTTTTTGATGCTGTTGTAAATGAGATTTAAAAATTTTTTTTAATGTTTATTTATTTTTCAGAGAGACAAAGACAGAATGCGAGTGGCTTAGGGGCAGAGAGAGAGGAAGACACAGAATCCAAAATAGGCTCCAGGCTCTGAGCTGTCAGCACAGACCCCAACGTGGGGCCTGAGCTCCTGAATTGCGAGATCATAACCTGAGCCCAAGTTGGACGCTCAACCGACTGAGCCACCCAGGTGCCCCGGGATTACTTTTTAAATTTCTCTTTAGTGTTAGATGTATAGATTTTTGTGTGTTGATTTTCTTTCCTGCTGTAGCCATATTTGATCTTACAGAGTGACATATCTATATGAATATAGTTTTCTAAGCATTGTCAATTGTTTGTTTATTAATGAAGCATTGGCCTTTGGAATATAGAAGCTGACATGAGGATAATTATTTCTAAAGTTAAAATTGACATCAAATCTCACATTTCAACTTGTAGGGGCACCTGGGTGGCTCAATTGGCTAAACGTCCAAATTTGACTGAAGTCATGATCTCGGGGATTGTGAGTTGGAGCCCCACATTAGGCTGTCTTCTGTCAGCAAAGAGCCTTCTTTGAATCATCTGTCCCTCTCTCTCTGCCCTTCCCCCATGCTCTCTCTCTCTCTATTTCTCTCTCAAAATAAATATTTTTGTAAAACTTGTAGATGCTGAAAGCCTTCTTTGGTTTTGAGTTTCTTGGGTAGATTTCTTGTTTGATCCAAGTGGTAGACATAGATAAACTTTTTTTTTAATTTTTTTTATTTTTCAACGTTTATTTATTTTTGGGACAGAGAGAGACAGAGCATGAACGGGGGAGGGGCAGAGAGAGAGGGAGACGCAGAATCGGAAACAGGCTCCAGGCTCCGAGCCATCCGCCCAGAGCCCGACGCGGGGCTCAAACTCACGGACCGCAAGATCGCGACCTGGCTGAAGTTGGACGCTTAACTGACTGCGCCACCCAGGCGCCCCTAGATAAACTTTTTTGAATGAAATGGAGACATACAAGGGAATTTGCAGTTAAGTTCTCGGTAGCAGTTTTCAGTTCCATAAAATAAAATTGCCATAAATAATAGTAACTTCATTAAAACAAACAAATTTGTGAAAGTAAAATATATTCTGTAGCTAAAATATAGGTTCATAATAGAGATTGTTATCATGGGCTTATTATTTAAAAATAATTATTTCCATCCAGAGAACACGCATTTATAAGTCGCCTCATTATTAACATAAAAATTGCTTACTGACCTAATTTATTCCTGTTATATGGCATCTATTTCCACTTGAGTCAGAAAATGTTTCATATATTTCTTGCTAATAAGAATTGTTCTGAGTTTGAGAATTTTTCACTTTATATTTCTGAATTTTACATGATATTGATTTATTTGCCTAATGTCACTTATGTGTATGATTGGCAGCCTCTTAACAACTCTGGTCCTGCAATGAGGGATGCCAAAATTTCAACTTGTCTCTCTTCTGCTCAAAGAAATTAACATAGGTGATATTTAGCATAAGATGTTCACCTGACCAATGCAAAAGGATATGAATGTTTTGATGCTTTGGTTGTGTCTTTGTGTAACCCGAAAGTGGCAATCAAAGGCAAAGGATACTGACCAGGCAAAGTTGTCACTGGATGCTGACTGAAAGAAGAGCTAGTTTATTTCAGCGATTCAGCTCTACTGTTGCCTTGGGAACTTGAACTGATCGCATCTCAGTGAACCTGAGTCTTCCTGGGCAGAGCTTTTCACCCTTTTAGGACATGTCTCCACAATCAGCCCCTGGTTTCTGGGCACTCTTATTAATATTAAACAGTATTCTTTTGCTCTTCAAATTCTTGATCATATTTTAGACTGGAGTATTGATTTGCAGCCTTGCTTACATACTGTGATCACCTGGGGAGATTTAAGGAAACTTGATGCCAGGGCTTTACTGCAGAACAATTAAATTAGGATATGTGAAGATAGGACTCTAGGACATCAGGATTAAAAAAAACAACAACAAAAAACATCTAAGGTGATTACAATAAGCAGCAAAGGTAATAATATGTAAACCTTAAAATTTACCACTGACAGGTTTATAACTCAAGGCTTCATTTATTTATTTATATATTTATTTGTTTATTTATTTAATTTATTTTTTAAATTAATGTTTATTTATTTTTAAGAGAGAGAGACAGAGAGGACAGGGTGGGGGCGGGGGGGACAGATAGAGAGGGAGACACAGAATCCGAAGCAGGCTCCAGGCTCTTGAGCTGTCAGCACAGAGCCCAACACGGGGCTCGAACTCAAGAACTGTGAGATCATGACATGAGTCGAAGTCAGACACTTAACCGACTGAGCCACCCAGGCGCCCCTGGACATGGCATTTTATATTTCCTAAATGATGCATGATACCTATTATGTTACTCAGTCTAAACTAGGGACATATTTTTCATCATTTTTAATTCTCTGTTTTGGTTATTATCAGTATTTTTGGAGAGCACATTTTTAAAGTAAAAAGAAACTATAAAAAGTGCAATCAAATACAAAAAAATTTTAAAGACTATAAAAAGGGCAAACAATAAATTTGAATCAGGCTAAAAAATATGCATGACTATGTGAAATTGATAGTACAGTCACCCTGGGAACAAAAGAAAAGAATTAAAGTAACTTTTGATCAAGCACTCTGATTGTAGAAACTCAGTGCTGTATATTTTAACAACAGGAAGAGCTGCAAAATGTCTTGAACTTAATATTTTTATTGTGAATAGTGGAATTGGTGTAGTAAATCTGCAACTATTCTATGTTTATTTTAGCACAAGCAAGTTAATAAATATATAGATGTTACTGGGAACCAGGATTATCTCTGTGGGAAAAAGAATGATACAAAGTTGAAGTAGAGGAAAGTGAGGAAAACCTAAGGTTATGATGTTTGAATAGGAGGCATCAGTCTTAAAAAACTGTTTGAAACATTCCTAATTTTGAGGTGTCTGGGTGGTCCATTTGGTTAAGCATCCAACTCTTGATCTTAGTTCAGGTCTTGATCTCAGGGTCATGAGTTCAAGCCCCATGTTAGACCCCGCATTGGGCCCCACTTTGGGCTCTGCATTAGGCATGGAGGCTACTTAAAAAAAAATTAAAAAATTAAATGTTCCTAACTTTGCTCATTGAAAAGTTTTGAAGCAATGTCATTCCAATAATATTCAACGCCTTGTTGCTTCTGAATAGCTTTCTCCCTAAAAAGCACTAAGTCTCCTTGGAGAAGTTCCTGACTCTCAGTAAGGGGCAGGTGAAATATAAGATGAAGCCAGAAAACAAGAAGGTGACTTTGAAATAATGGGACATTTCAAAAGGACATAGGATTTGAGTAGTTATTTGTCCAAAGTAGATTTACAAATGGCTAGTAAGTACTGGAAAATATGCTCAATGTTATTAATCATTAAGGAAATGCAAATAAAAAATGTAATGAGTTACCACTTCATACCCACCAGAATGACTAGAGTCTAAACAACAGAAAATAAGTGTTGATGATGATGTGGAGAAATTGAAATCTCATATATTGCTGGTGGCATGCAATGGTGCAGTCACTTTGGGAAACATTCTGACAGTCCCTCAAAAAGTTAAACATGAAGCTACTTACTATATGACCCAAGAATTCAAATCAAAAGAGTCAAAAGCAAAAGTTCACATAAAAATGTGTATGGATGTTTATAGCAGCATTATTCACAAAGGATAGAAAGCAAAAACAACCTAAATGTCCATCAATGGAGACATGGGTAAACAAACGTGATATATCTATACAATTGGATATTGTTAAGCCTTAAAAAGAAATGAAATACTGACACATGCTACAACACGCATAAACCTTGCAAACATTATGCTAAGCGAAAGAAGCCAGACATAAAAGGCTATATATTCTACAATACCCTTTATATGAAACACCCAGAATAGGCAAACTCATAAAGACAAAAAATAGATTAGTGCTTGTCAGGGGTGGGGTGAGGAGGTAATGGGGATGAGTGCATAATAAGTGTAGGGTTTCTCTCTGGGGTGATGAAAATGTTCTGGAGTTAGCGGTGATGGTTGTCGAACATTGTGAATATACTGAAAATCACTAAATAGTAACTTCAAAATAGTTAAAATGGTGATTTTTATGTTGTGTGAATTTTATCTCAATTAAAAAACCTATACAAGAAGAACAAATGTCTTAGAACCAGACAGATCTGAGTTTGTATTCAGACTTTGTTGTGTCCTAGATGTGTGAACATTTGCCAAACACTCCATCTCTGTGTATGTTTCCGTCTATGTCATATGGGCATTAACGATCCCTAGCTCATACTTGCGGGGGCACATCATAAGGGGACCAGATATAACTTTCTGAAGTGCTTATAATATAATAATATAAAATATGGGTCCCCCATATTTCCCCTGCCACCTCCCTTTAGAAGGTAAACCCTCTCACCTGTTACTTGGGCGTTGTGCAGGTATTGGCATAGTTGTCATCCCATTTTCAAACATGTGCTCTGTTCCGTGTCACCACATCCTGCTTTTTTCTTGGAATTATGGTGTCATTTAGCAGATTCCTTTTTCTCTTTCTTGTTTTTAAGTTTGGAAGCTCTGGTTTAATCTTGTTTTTTTTTTTAATGTTTACTTATTTATTTATTTTGAGAGAGAGAGAGAGAAAGAGAGAGAGAACATGAGCAGGGGAAGGGGCAGAAAACGAGGGACAGAGAGAATCCCCTGCTGAGCATGGAGCCTGACATGGGTCTCAATCTCATAACCATGAGATCACGACCTGAGCTGAAATCAAGAGTCAGACGCTTAAGTGACTAAACCACCCAGGTGCCTCTAGAAGGTCTGGTTTATATTCTGTCTGAAGACCACTTATTTTTTTAGGCCAGGTAGTTTCTCCCAGGGTAATCTTTCATATCTTATTTTCAACCATAGCATATAAGCCCAAACCTTCCATTTACTTTACTTCTGAGATCTGGGCCTAAGTATGCTATTGACTGGTAGGTATCTTCAAGTCAGCACCTCAAACTCAAGGTGTAACACATGAAAATGGGCTTGACATTTTCTCCTACTTCATTTAACAAAAACCACTATCTACACAATTCCCAAGATAGAACCTGGAAAATTATGTTAGACACTTTGCTGTGAGTCAACATTATAAACTACCAGTCAAGTTTGCACGGTTTTCCTGTTGAATATAAAATATGTCTATCTCTATTTAGAGTTACCCAAAATAGTTACTTAAGTATTTTGGAAGACATATTACAACACCAAGGTTAAGAAGTTGTACACTCTGAAAGTAAATAGAGATAAAAGTTCTACTACTTTTGGGCCAGGCAATTTGGTTCTGTTGGCTAACCTACTTTAATTTCAATTTCCTTATCAGTAGAATAGGATAACCCTCACCACACAGTGTTTTGGGGAGGAATAAATGAGATAGTGCATATAAAACAATTAGCATGGCATGGTAGAGGTACATGGCAAGTAACCAGTTTAGGGAGTCTTGTACTGGTTAAGTTTGACCATTGCAGAAAATGTTCTGTCCTTATCCTTTTCTCTTAGTCTTAGATGTTCTGATACCTTATTTGTCGTATGGGAGGGTGTTTCCTTCCATTCAGGGTGATTGGAGATGGTTCAGGTAAAGCCATAGCATAATAGAAGTCAGAAAGCCCTCTGGCAAGACACAGGATACTTCCCAAGCAAAATGGTCAATAGATGCTGACTAGAGGAACAGCTAGTATATTCTAATGACTCAGTTCTACCATTTTCCTGGAAACATGAACAGATCTCATCTCACAGAGCCTAAGTCTTCCTGGGCAGAGATTGTCCCCCTTTAGGACATGCCCCTACTATCAGCTCCTGGTTTCTGGGGAATATTAACCAGTATTCTGCTTCTCCTCACATTCCTGATCTAATTTCAGAGTGGAGTAATGATTTTCAAACTTGCTTACATATTATGGTCATCTGGGGAGATTTAAGGAATCCTGATGCCTGGACTTTACTGCAAAAACAATTATATCAGGATCTCTGAATGTGGGACTGCATGACATCAGTATTTTTTAAACCCCTAAGGTGATTCCAATGTGCAGCGTAGGTTTGAACTGCCAATCTAGAGCCTTGCAACATGAAAATGTGGTCTGTGACAAGCAACATTGACATCAACTGGGAGATTTTTAGAAATGCAGAATTTTGGCCTTGTCTAGACCTGCTGAATCAGAATCTACAATTTAACAAAGATAACTGAGTGATTTGTATTTGAGAAGCACTGGTTTAGAACAATGATTCTCAATTTGGGCTGCACATTAATATTAGTTGTAAGATCAGATGTTAGAATAGACTTAAGAAGACAGGGAAATATAAGTCAATAAAAAGGGCCCAAGGGAAGTAGGGTCAGGAGGGAGAGAGGGAGACAGTCTACCAATTGATGCAAATACTATGTCTGGGTATGTTAGTGGGCGTAGAAAATCACATTTAATATTTATCTGTCAGTTTTAATTTGTGGTAGCCAACCTTCAAGAAGATCCATACATCTTAGTATTCAGGCCCTTGTATAGTCCCTTCTGACACTTAATCAGAGCAGGTTTAGTATGACCAGTAGAATGTGGTGGAAATAATGCTGCCAATTTCAAGCTTAGGTAATAAAAATTAGCCTCTTGGCTCCCTTGCTCTGGGAAAAGCCAGATGTCATACCCAAGCAAGCCCATGGAAAATGTGGAGAAGACCTGGGCCCTCTTTCAAATTGCTAGCCATGTGAGTAAATAAGGCATCTGACAGGTGAACCTACCAGTTACTGTCGAGCCTTCAGGTGACTACAGCCCTAGCCGATATCTAACTGCCAAGTGCATGAGAAACCCTGAGTAAGAAAGGCCCATTAGGACCCTGACCAAATATTTTGTCTACAGTAATCATGAGCATAATCAATGATTGTTTTGCACCACTGTGTTTTGGAGTGATTTGTATTATACCATTAGATAATTGGAATAGGATTTTGTACCTCCAAGTGGAGTGCTGCTATAACAAAACCTTAAAATGTGGCAGTGGATTTGGAACCAGAAGACAGAATTTGGAAGACCCTTGAAGAGATTTTTATGGCCCTGAGGGAGACTGTCAGTGAGACCCAGGAGAAAGTGAGTAAAATATTGCTAGAAATTAGAAGAAAGAAGTTCCTTTCTTTTAACAAGGATCCTTGTTATTAGTGGCAAAAAAAACTTAGCGCCACCACCTCTAATAACATGGAAAGCTGAAAATGACAATGAATTGAGTGATCTACCTCAAGAGATTTCCAGAAATACTGTTGAAGGTATCATTTGGCTTTTAAAAAAATGGTTATTGTAAAATACAAAAGGAGAGAGTTGAACTGAAGGGAGTACTATTATAAAAGAGCCAGAAATTATTAGGTTTAAAAAAATGTTTCTTAGCTCAAGATTCCCCAAGATTCTTAACTTAAGAAAAGGTTTTGGGGCAGAGTATATCTAAAGTGGGACTATAAGACACTTTCAGACCTCAGAAAGATCTAAGGCGGAGTCTTTGAGGACCAGTCAGTCTCTCTGTTAAACAGGGCTAAGAGTCTAACAATCTTTAGGGCATTATACCTATCCAAAGTAGAGAGGGCTCCTTTCACTGAGATTTGTGAGTGTGGCTTTTGTTGGGTAGATTATATCTTGATTCACAAGACATGTACAATGTTTTTAAAAGAATTATATCACTTTGGACTGAAAGGGATGGAGAAAGTACTAAATGAAATGAAAAGAGACCAGAGAGACAATTTGATCTCCAAATATCTATAACTAGGAAACAAGGTGCAAAAACTATCAATATGCAGACAGAGGGTACATTTTTTTTGTATATAGAAAAGGAAGGATGACTCAGAGGCTGGAACTCAGGACCTAGAGAGCAGAGCCAAGAACTATTCCCTAAAGTAGGACTGAGTCCTTACTTTAAGAACAAAACAAAACAAAACAAAACAAAACAAAACAAGCAAGGTGTGCCTGCCTAAATATCAGAATTGCTATGGACCTGTGCCTCTCCTGTGTCTCCAACTTCCCCCATTTTCCCACCCATTTTTAAACTAAATGACCTATAGTGACTATTTCATATTCATCCAGTCATTGCACATTGGGTGTGTAGGAAAGCAAATAAATTGTTTATAGTTTGTAGGGCCTCAAACTGAGAGAAACAATAATGGAGGATCTATAATTGAACCATGCCTGAAGAGTGTCATCCGTACCCGGTCCTAATCTAAATAATGACATTCTGTACATTGAGTCTGGCTCTGATACCATAATGGGAACTCTTTGGGCAAGATATGAATGTATACTGCATGTGAGAGGGTTATAAACTATTATGGCCAGATGGTTCACTGTGGCAGATGGCTACACCTATATATACATACTTTCTATATGCTCTTCTTACAACGTGACTGACATACTTTCCACAAAGAGGTGGAAGAGTATTCCTTCTGCATGTATCTCGCCAGGAGCTGGTAACTGCTCCACCCAATTGATATGGTAGAAGTAATGCTGTGTGACTTTCAAGACTGAGTCAGAAAATATTACAGCTAATCCTGGTTATCTCTCACTTTTGGGATGTTTGTCCTTGGACCTCAGCTTCCATGATGTGAGAAAGTCCAAACTAGCCCATGTGGAGAGACCACATGAAGAGCCCAAATGCAGAACTGAGTCTCCCAACCAACAGCATCCAATACCACATCTTTGAGTGAGGGAGCCTTCAGATGATAGCATTTGAGATGAGACCAATCTGGCACCTTCAGCCTCCACATTATAAAGGCAAGACAAACTCTCCTCTTGTTCTCCATCTAGATTCCTGGCCCATAAATTCTTGAATATAATAAATGGGTGTTTTTTCCCACAATGCTCTCGGGTGATTTGTTACACAATCATAATAATTGGAATATAGTTCTTAACAGTTTGTTTCTTTTGGGAATCTGGAAGTGAGACTATAGAAAGTGAAGACTGACTCTGTAGTTCTCAGTTTAATAAAAAGGTTCTTATTAAGAACTTAAACTCTAAAAATCTTTACTCATTATTCAAATATTTACAGTCATACAGGGAAGCTGAAGTTATTTCAACATGATTACTATTTTGTGACATTCTTGAGGGAAGAAAGTACATAACTAATTAAAAATTTGGTTCAAATGACCTTGTCTTTCAGGTAATGTAAGGATGGAACGAATAAAATATTGTTTTTATAAAGAGAGATCTAAGCAGAATAGGTGACAATGTCAGAATATGAAAGCAAGATTTAGCATAGTGAAGCCTTCTTTCAATAATTTAGTGATGGTTATAGAGATGAAAGGAAATGTACAAGCAGCTTTTTTGTTTGTTTCTTTTTCCACAGAGGGCAGGCCATGAGGGAATGTGATGGAAACTAGAGCAGCAGGAATTTGGGTCATAAATTAGGAAGCATTTCCTGACTATCAGAGTTGTGAAATATTCAATATGTTATTAAGATACATCGTATCATCTAATAAAATTTAAGGGAGTATTTATGTAACTTTATATTTAATTTAAAAATTACCTTGCAGTTCTATAAATTTGGAATTTTGTTGAGTATATTGCCTATACAGAGTTTACTGACAAAAATAATTTTAGATGAGGGCATTGGTTGCTCATCATTGTTTTTTTTGCAATACACATCTATACTTATGCATCCTAGTCCATTATAGAAATCTTGAATCTTTAAGTAATTTCATGGTAACTGGTATAGTAGAAAGCACAGTATGCATGGATTCAGAAGTCCTGGGTTTTGTCATTATTGAGCTTTATGACCTTGCTTAAATCATTTAGCTTCTCACCATTTTGGTTTCCCTATACATAAAACAGGAATAATACCTGGCTTCTTGCCCCACAGGATTGCTGTACACATCAAAGGAAACAATGAATGTTCCATGCCTGACACAGTATAGATAAAGGGAGAATGGACTTAGACTGGATGCAGGCTGAAAACTTAAGTATATTGATTATTAATTCATGATTCTTAAGACACTGTAAGATTTCTTCTTGTGTCAACTCACACCCAGTTTATGAATCCCTCAGTCAAATTTATATTCTGAAATAAGCACAGATTTTGAACTTTGAGAATATGGCCCTCATACTTATTATCAGGGTGATTTGGGGCAAATCAAACATAGTCGGTCATCTGAAAAATGGAAAAGAATGATAATACATGACTTACAGGGTTCATGAGAGGTTTTAAGTAATATAACACATCTAAAAATGCCTTCCCAGCTGTACAGTGAATTTTATTTATAATTTCCTTGATATTTAAAAGATGGTGAGCATGGTGTTTGTTGAAGCAGACTGCTCCATTGAACAGATGTCATTGTTGAGAGGGTCTTCAGATCATAATGGAATTTATTTTCCTAAAACTTCCAAGTATTGGTCTTTCTTCTGCCTCCTGGAGTAACACTGACTAAAAATACTGCTTCCTCCACAACTTAGTACTTCAAAATATTTGGAGACAGCTATCATGTCTCTTTAGGCTTCCCTCTCAAGACAAAAATATCTAGTTTCCTCAAAAGTTCTTTATGTAAATGGATTTGTCTAGATTTTCTCTGGATGTTCTCCAGGAATCCTTCTGAAGTGTGGTGTCTAAAATGGGGCATAATTCTCTGGATGTATTCAGGCCAACATATATCACCTCCCTGGAGCTGGACTCTAACTACTTTTGGTGATGTTTATATTTATTTTTGGCATTACAACAATAATTACAGTACCATCAATAAACACTTATTACAGGCCATGTACACTATGAATCCTATTCTTCTAAAAACTCTTTAAAGCAGGATTTTTTTTCTCCGTTGTCTAAACATAGTTTAGAGTTAAACACTTGCCCAGTTCACAGGTTCACAAAGGCAGTGGTATATGTAAAAGCAGGTATTTGGATATAGTTCTAACTGAGGCCCTTCCATACTACATTGCTTTCAAGTTAGAGCATTGTCAATTCCTTGTACCAAACATCAGGAATGGATTTCCTCCTATATACAGTTAAAATTTTGTCATCTTGATTTACAGTTATTTTTCAAATATTAATAAGATATTTGAAAACCTTCTTTTGTCATTAAGTATGTTGAACTTTATGTCATCTGCAAACCAATATGTATTTTGTTAATGTATTTATCAAGCCTGTTTATATAGTAGACTTGACTGGACAGATAACCAGAGATCTCTCTCTATGATGTCTATTCCAGGAATCAATATCCATTGGGTCTGATTGTTCAACCAGTATAAATCCAACTTAACTGTATTTTTATCCAAACTGCATTCCTTCATCTTGCTTATAAAAATAGCATGAAAAATATTATCCAATACCAGGCTAGAATTAGGTAAGTGATGTCCATGATGTACTCCATATTTCCAGGCTAATGGCCCATATTGATTTATGGTTAATCAGATAAAGTGTTTTTAAATGACAGGAAATACATTACAATTATCACCATTGCTATAAAATCAGAGAAGAATGCTTATGAAATATTCAACTCAATATATAAAATGCATTTTATGATAGAAATTATGTTTTAATTGTTACAGACTATAATCCAAATTCAGTGAAAATCCTGTTATTATAATTTTAACCATGTTTAGAAATTATAGGTGTAGGAGGTAATAACAATTTTCACTTTGTGACATTTTCATAATGATACTAAAAATATTTTCAAAAAGTTAACAGCATTAAAAAGATGTGAAAATTCATGCAATTATGAAAAAACCATGCTACTAAAATGATTAAATATTTTACTGAATAAAAATGTTGTATAGGTTTAAATTAAATATAACAGATCTCTTATCTTTCAGGATTTGGGCTCATTTTGTTTGGATTAATCTATCCCTCTCTTGGTCATTCATTCATTCATTCTTACAACTAGCAAACAAATTATATTTGCAAATAGCATCCTTGCACTTAGGAGGTCTCATAATGTATTAGAACGATTTCTGTCTCTATTAAGTCATAGGAATATGCCATAATTCAGTAAGGGAGAGAAGTATATAAATTATTTGAAGGAGATTGTGATAAATTCTATAAATATAATTCAGACTGAACAGAGAAAGATGAGTTTTGGCCAAGATAATCAGCAATATTTCATGGAATAGGTAGAATGTAAGCAGGGCCTGGAAGTTTAGAGATACTTCAATATTTCAAGGCATGATGGATGGGGTCTAAGGCTGAGGATAGGGTATCCCCATTCCAGTCCATTTTAATTTTGATTGTGTTTATTTAAGCCCTTAAAGTAGCAGAGGAGAAATGTGAACCTTTTCGTTGTCAAGAATAAAACAATGTCTTAGTGAAGTACAGGGAACACCAAGACAATAGCTTTTTGAACCCCTAGTTAAGTCCAAGATATTGTACAGTAAACTGGGTTTACAAAACAAAATAAGAAGTAATTCTTGCCCTGTAAGAATTTATAGTATAGTGGTAACTAAGGGCAATCCGGAAAGATGCCAAATGAGAGTAATACATATTCCCATACCTTCACCCAGAGTAGATATTATCCATCATTTTAATCTTAGCCCATCTGATATGGCCCTCTAGGGATAGCTAGGTAGGTCATTCCCATAAAGTCAACAAGTAGCCAAATTGGAAAACAGAGCAACATACCATGTGAAAATATGTTGCCACAAATTAAAACAGACCCAAAGAGTATAAGGTTTGATTTGTTTCTAGTTTGAATTGAAACTCTACTACGAAATGGCAATGAATGTTGTGGAAAGTTCATTTAAGATGGTGAAGGATCATGAACTACGGTAATTTGCTGCATGGTTGAAAAAGAATTCATTTTATTACTCTGTGATTTTTCCATAAAATGTGGAGTTTCCTCAGATTTTCATTTTTTGGAAGAAAAATTAAAAAATTTCCCCTTTCTCCCTGGTTACTTTGTCAAACAAACAAATGGAAAACAATGTTTTCCCTCTTCTCTACCTGGTTACCTGTCAGGTAGGTTCCAGTCTGAAAAGAGAAACCACTTTAGATATTTTAAACAGGGGACATTTTCTGCAGGACTTTATGAAAGTCACTGACAAACTGAGGATCCAAAGTGGAGGCATAAGGCAATGCAGACATCAGCAGAAGCAGTGCTTCTGAAGGGATAAAGGGAGAGGGCAGCATTACCGAAGACGAGGAGATTAAGGTGCAAGTTGGAACTATACTAAGTCAGCCCGGTAGGACATGGGGCCACATAGAAATCTTGCTAGTGAGAGGGTTTCAGAGGAGTTACTCCTGTTGGAGACACAACCCAAAGCAGAGAGTAAGAGGAGATAAGACCCTGGCTTTTCCCCTCCTCCCAACCTTTAGTCTTCCAATGCTGCCTCCCTATACTTAAGCTTACCTTGAAGACAAAGGGAAAGGTAAATGTAGTTCCTTGTGATGCAGAAAAGGAGAGAGACAGGTGGGGAGGGATCTGAGAGCAAAACCCCAGCATAGGACTCAGAGATAACCAATGATAACATCATTTCAGATATCTTGTTTGCATAAAATAAAATACTCGCACTAAATGAATTATATATAAACATATTTGAATTCTACAAGGTTATTTCACAATTTACATACCATAATACAATTTTCTTTTCTTCACACATATTATGAACATCATTCTAAGTTGTCACATGCAGATAAGTATTTTTTTACAATCACTTAATATTTCATTGTATAGGTGGGCCGTATGTATTTGACCAGTTCCTCTTGAGGGCAGTTTTGATTATTTTTAATTTCTTATGATTTCAAATAATACCAGATTGGTGGTATTTGTACTTGCAAAATTGCTCAATTCTGCAATTATTTTATAGGACAGTTTTGTAAAAGTGGATTTCTTGATGAAGTATGTGTACTCTTAAATTTTTGATAGACCTTTCCACATACCCTTCCTAATTTTGGTAGTAATTTGCATTCACATTAAGATTGTATGAAAGAGCTTGTTAACTAACCATTTCCTCTAATATTTCGTATTATCAATCTTTGTCAGTCTGGTATACATATGTGTATGTATGATGTCTGAGTCTGTATGTGTTAGTGTCTATGCTTATGGCTATATCTATATATCTGTGTTTATGTGTATGAATGTCTAAATCTGTATCTGTAAATGTCTGTGACTATGTCTATGCCTATATATCTACATAAATACAGTGAATCTTCATTATTCATGGATTCTGTATATGCAAATTCTTTTACTTCCTAAATTTATTTGTGACCCCAAAATCAATACTTGTGGTGTTTTTATGGACATGCACAGAATGGTGAAAAATTTGAGCCACCCTATACGTATATTCTCAACTGAGGTCAAACAAGGTGATGTCTTGTTTACTTGTTTCAGCTATCACAGTGTAAATAAGTGTCCTTTTCATGGTTTCTTAATGCCATGTTTGTTTGTGTGTTTTGCATTTTTGTGCTTTTTCTTGGTGAGTTTGCTGCTTAAACTGGCCTCCAAGGAAACAGCTAAAGTAGTGTCTAACGTTCTAAAGTGCAAGAAAGTTTTGATACATCTTATGAAAAAATTTTGTGTGTTAGATAAGCATTATTTAGGTATAAATTATAATGTGGGCCAATGTTAATAAATCAGCAAAAATATACTCAGTAGGTTGTCTTTAGACAGAAACACACATAAATCAGGGTTATTTATTGATTGGTTGATGAAAAACCAGAGGTTTGCAAGAACTTAGCCATATGTTTCCCCTAAGAGGAATCTTTCAGTATTTACTAATTTGATGTTTGTGGAGACTTTATAGACTGTAACTACTGAAAATAACGAGAATCAATTATATCTATATCTATGACTCTATCTATATTCTTGTGTCCTTGATTTAATAAATATTTATCAAGTGCTTCCTATGAATTAGACCCTGGAAATAAAATGTTGAGCAAAGACACTCAAAGCAAACAACAAAATTAAAAAATAGGTAAATTGGTCTACGCCAAAAATAAACTTTTATGTTTCAAAGGCCATTATCAACACAGTGATAAGAAGACCCACAGAAAAGGAGAAAATAATTGAAAATCATATATCTAATAATAGATTAATATCCAGTATATATAAAGAATTCCTATCTGACAACAATAACAAATCCAATCAAGAAATGTACAAATGAAAAAAAAAAAAGAAATGTGCAAATGACTTGAATAGACATTTCTCCAAAGAAGGTATACAAATGGCCAATCAGCATATGAAAAGCTGTTCCACATCATTAATCATTAGGGAAATGGAAATCAAAACCACAATTACATACCATTTCATACCTTTCAGGATGGCTTTTATTTAAAAAAAAATGACAAGTTCTGTGAAGATGTGCAGAAATTGGAACATGTGCATTGCTGGTAGGAGTATAAAATGGTGGAGCCTCTGTGGCAAACAGTATGGCAGTTCTTTAAAAAAAATTAGACATAGGAGACACCTGGATAGCTCAGTCGGTTAAGCGTCTAACTCTTGGTTTCGTCTCAGGTCATGAACTCGCTGTTGGTGAGTTTGAGCCCTGCGTGGGCTCTGTGCTGACAGTGCATAGCCTGCTTGGAATTCTCTCTCACCCCCTCTCTCTCTGCCCCACCCCCTGCTCACTCTCTCTGTCTCTTTCAAAATAAATAAATAAACTTAAAAAATTTTTAAACATTAAGCGTAGAATAACTATATGATCCAGCAACTGTACTTCTGGGTATATATCCAAAAGAGTTGAGAGCAGGCACTCAAATAGCTATTTGTACACTCATGTTTATATCAGCCTTATTCACAGCAGCCAAAATGTAGAAGCAACCCCACGTGTCCACTGTCAGATGAATGGATAAGTAAAATGTGGTGTATACATGCAATAAACTATTACTCAATCTGAAAAAAGGAAAGAAATTCAGCACATGTTGCAACATAGACGAACCTTGAAGACATTATGCTAAGTGAAATCAAGCATTCACTAAAAGACAAATATTGTATGATTGTACTTACTTGAGGTACCTAGTGTAGTCAAATTCATAGAGACAGAAAGAAGAATGATGAGTGAAGGGCTGAGGGTAGGGGGATTGGCAAGTTACTGTTTAATGGGTATAGAGTTTCAGTTGGGAAATATGAAAAAGTTCTGGGGATAGATGGTGGAGATGGTTGCACGACAATGTGAATGTACTTAATGCCAGTGAACTATAAATTTAAAAATGGCTAAATGGTAAATTTTATGTATATTTATCCACAATAAAAAAATGTTCTAAATGAGTACTGTAGGATTTTGTAGTTCTGATGATTAAAGTCCAGTACTAAAAATGGGCTAATAAAATAACAGAGATAAACATATAACATATATAATTCCAAATTGCAATGATTTCTATACTGGAAATGTATGAGATAGCACGAGGACATCAAACATGGGGAATTCACTTTGTGTGGGGGTGTCAGAAAAGGCTAATTTTTGGTGAGCCTTACTTTTGAAAACTGCATCTCATATGTGTATTAGTTATTTTCACATGAAAATTATTTTTTCTTCATTTTTGTTTTGGTCCAGTTTTAAATATTACTTGGTAGGAACTACTTGAATTTTTTATAAAAATGTTTATTTATTTTGAAGAGAGAGAGACCACAAGTGGGGTAGGGACAGAGAGAGAGGGGAACGGAGGACCCAAAGCAGGCTCTGCACTGACAGCAGAGAGCTGCATGTGGTGCGCAAACTTGCAAACCGCAAGATCACGACCTGAGCCAAAGTTGGACACTTAACCGACTGTTAGGATTACAATGAATGTACAGATTAGCATAGGGAATATTGATGGGGTGAGAGTGATATTTCACATCATTGAATTTTTGCTATTCAAAAACAGAACAAATCTCTATTTTCTTCTAACTTCTTTTTAGGTTCTTTGGTATAGTTTTGTGGTTTTCTTCATAGAAGTTCTACACATTTCTTACTAAATGTATTCTCAGATATTTTACTTTACTTTGGTGGTGTTAATGGAACAATTTTTTTTTCCTATTTTATCATCTATTGCTCACAGAAAAGAATGGTATTGAATTCTGCTGAGTTATTTGTAGTTCCAGTTTTACTAAGTTGTCATGTTTTTTTCTTTTCTTTTTTCTAGTTGATCTTCTTGGACTTTACAGATAGGAAATAATAGCATCTTAAAATCATTAATTTATATATATAACCAATATTTTACCATTACTTCATTCTTTTATTTGACTACTTTGGCTAGTAATTCTGAAACAATGCTTAAATAACAGAGATGAAGCATATTTGTCTTATTTCTGATATTAATGACAAAGTGTATTTTTAGATTAAGAATGTTTTTCAGTTATGCATATAGCTTTATCATGCAAAGGAACCATCCTGTTCCTAATTAGTAAGTATTTTTAAAAACCAGGAATTGATATTTAATTTTATCATAAAACTTTTTCATATCTACTGATCTGATCATGTGGCTTTTCTTCTTCAACCTACATATATGGTGTCTAAAATGAATATTTTTGCTAACTGAATCATTCTTACTTTTCTGGAATAAGCTATCATGCCATACTAGGTTTTTAGACTGGTGGAGTCTATTTGTTAAAGTTTTATCTATAATTATGAGTCAATTTTTAGCACTATTTTCACGGGATAGTTTTTTATGGTACTGTATTTGTCAGCGATGGTATTCAGATTTTAGATTAGTGCCTGAAGGTAATAGATGTATTCTGAAACTACAGAACAATTCTAGGTTTTTGTTTAGTGACCTCAATGCCAATGGTTAGTGTTGATATATAACATGTGCATGATTGCATTGATGTATCACATTAGATTAACAAGGTAATTTCCAAGGTACTTGCACATAGATTTTTTAAATTTGCATTTTACATTTATCACCATCATTGTTATCTTCAGCATCATAGCTCTCATGGAATTTAGTACAATATTGTGCTAAACACTTGACATATAAGGCTCCTGAGTCTTATAACAGATCTTTTCATTTCCATTTCAAAGCTGAGGAAATTGAGGTTTATTAAATTTAAGTAAATTGCTTAAAATAACACGTTTAATTTCATTAGCCTAGGTTTCTCTGAAAGTACAGACTGAGGCAAGTTTCTCGCATGCATGTGTTAGGTGATTCCCAGGCTTAGTTGGAGGGAGGAGCAAAATAGGAAAGGATGAGAAGAATGAAAAGCCAATAGAAGTGTGTTTTATCAAGGTCACTGCTCTGGGCAACCAGAACTCCATTCTATCAGGATCCAAGAGACATACAGAATGCTGCCCCAGTTGTGTACCTGAAGGGTGGCCGGTGGGAGTATTTATCTACTAGTTTCCATCCACTACTGGTTGACTGTTGCCTCTAGGAGCCTTGACCATGCACTTGTGGCCTGGACTTGCAGTTAGATTGAGTGGATTCCTGCAGCATTAGACAACTTCTGGAAATGATACAACAGAGGGGAGACTGAACTTGCTCGCAACAGCTATGGCTAAAATTAGTTGTGAGTCTAGGAATGTAATGTGAGAAAACAAAAGCAACTGAGTTAATAATTTATCCACTTTATATGTAAGTCGTTTGAGTTCAGAGTCCAGGACTCAGTTTCCTTGAATACTCAGAGTTTTGTCAGTAGTGGAAAGATGAATTCCACAAACCATTTTTGCAAATGGCAGAAAGCCGGCCCAAGAAAGACCAATGTATTTAGGACTATGAATCTCAAGGGGGTTGGTCCCAGATTCCTAAAGAGCAAGAGCTCACCCACGTGCCATATAGCATCCTGACATGGCGCTGAATATGCTAGTAGAAGAATCCCCATATTATAAGCAAAGTTACATGAGAGATGTGGAGATTACCAGCCACTTATTAACAGATTGGGACTAGAGTCCATTCTCTTGTTGCCTTTGAAATTATTTTTCCAACGGATGTATTTCTTTCAGGTGCTGTTTTTATTCAGTTTCCGTCTCTCCATGCCTAGCTGAGTCAGAGATATTTTTGTTCCCTATGGCCTGATTACTTGATCCAGCCTATTTCATTCACACCTTGATAACTTCATTAGGCCTCAGGCTACTCATCTTTAAGAAGAGGGAATCTGTTTTTTTCCCAATTTTTGTCTAGCCCGATACAATTTGCTCTTTTGTTTACACGTGCTATACATATTTTGCATGCCCTGACAACAGGAACTTTGTACTTTTGAAGCAACAAATTAAGCACATATTAGTTATTTGCCGTAATTGGTACCTTGTTTTCTCAAGGAGATCACAGTTTTCGAAGTAAATTTTGAGTTGTCAAATCTGGAAATACAGATTTACAGAGTTTGTAGAAAGACATTTTAGAGATTTGTGAAAGTGAAAAATCTTAGTTTTGGGGCAAACTAAACTTTTGTCATATTCATTTTAGCTGAGAAAATCAAAATAAGCACTAATATAAAAATATATAAAGAATGTTTGGTATAACTTTTTAACTTGAAGATATAAAGCAGAAGACAATAGACATTTGAGTATGTGTATCTATATATGTATCATATATGTAATATATATGAATTAACTATATAAAACTTAAGTTTATAAATCATATATACTTCTTACTTTTTCCATTTGTAGTTCAAAAAATATGAGTGCCTTTCAGTCTAAGCAACTGAGTAGGGTAAACACAGATTATGCCCAGAACATAGATATTGTAAAATTTATATTAAATCAGAGTTACCTGGTTTACTTGAATAAAAATCTTTGAAACAAAATTAGTTATGAAATAATTTGATGTCTCAGTCTCTCACCCTGTAACAATAGCGGTACCTTCTCCTACTCCTTCTCTCTGAGGAGTGTTTTGCTGATAAAATAGATAATTATCTCTGAAAAAGCTTTGAGTACATCAACAGAAGGATGTTATTAACATGCAATGTAGTGTTATTATGCTATTAGATCATGGACAAAAAAATGGTCACTTCCTAACACCTCCTGTGGATTTGACACACAAGAAAGTCTGTAGTTTTATGAACAGAAGTGCAAGCAAAGCCTTGATTCTCAAAAAATAGCTCCTTAGAACTGTCAGTCGGAAATTACTTCCTTTTGGTTGCTTAATTGAAAGACTATTGCTAAAGTGAGTCCTGGGATCTCTTTCACTCAGTGATACATTGTCTTTTTCCTCTAGGAAGATATGGTTTATACCAATGTATTTTTGTTAAATGCCTAGGAGTACTGTGCCTAGTCCTATATGCTTGGATAACAAAAGACCTGCGAAAAATGGTTTTTAACTGTGCAGAACTTATGGACTCATTGAGGGATTCTCTTCTTTCTTTTGGAAAAAAAATAGGTGTATAACGTGAAAGAGAAACTGGGATCAACTGTGGTATAGATAAGGGTACAAGAGAATCATATACTTGGGATAGTTCACCATCTGCATCAAACCTTGCTAGAATTAACCGACACTAAAATGTGGTTTTGATGAGTTAGCATGAATCAAGTCACCAGATGTTATTATTGCTGCATGAACCTAATACAGTGAGTTTTTGAAAATGCAAACCTGATGACCTAACACTGGAGCAGAGAGAGAATATCCAGCAAATGAGAGTCAGCCTAATCAAGGTGGCATTTGTGTCTATGACAGTGCAAGGGTAACAATTTCCCTCTTCCCTTATCTATGGAGGACAATGATAATCAATCATGAAGACTAAAATATAACTTCAAAATCCTCCTAAACACAGTGATCTAGAGCAGTGAACATTGTATAAATGGTCAGATAGTGCATATTTTATGATGGTGGGCAACACGGTGCCTATTGCAACTACTCTGCAGCTGGAGTACAATTTGTAGCACAAAAGCAGACGCGCACACTATGTAAACAAATGAACATGGCTGTGTTCCACTAAAATATTATTTACAAAACCAAGTGTCTAATCTGTAGGCCATAGTTTGATGACCTCTGGTCTAGAGAGCCATTATGGTTCAATCAGAGTTGGCACCTACGAATTAACCTGCTTATTACCCTTGATTTTGGGGCTGCTTTAATATGCCTGGCCTTTTTTATGAGCAATTTACCCCCACAACTCAAGCAAAATGCACCCTCCACTTTCCATTTTCAGTTGAACACCTTGTTAATTTTGTTACTTCTGTCAAAGACTTTTTTTTTTCATTCTGGGCCTCAGTTTCTCATTTGACAAAGGAATCTAAGGACAATACAGGGTTGCTGCAAGGATCAGATGAGAAAATGTGGACGAAAGCATTTGAAACCTATGAGACACTGGAGTATTTGAATAATATATATTGTACTTCTTAAGTGAATGTATCTCATAAAAATGACTTTGAAAACCATTTTTTACCAGATAAAATCCACAATACATCTTTGTGAAAATCCACTTTTCTGTCCTTCCTTTGTTTAAAATGTTTTTTATTGCATCGAAAAAGCAAGGAATCTATCTAAAATTGTGCAGGCAGCATTTTTGACCTCTTAATTACAGCTTTTTGGTATTTCTTCCCCTAGGATTCTTGATCCAAAGCGAGTTTGCGTTGGGGGGGGGGGGGGGGGAAGAAACAGTGTGCCAAAAAAAAAAAAAATCCCCAGGTAGAATCCATGCATTTGAGATCTAAAAAGATTATTAGGTTAGGCAAAACAGTGTCTTACCAATGAGGCAAGTAGCTATGTTTTCTCTAGACTGCAATCCAGGTTAGTAAAATAGAAACACAACCCAAGTGCATACAAAATGCATTAAGAAAATTTGGTAAGAAAGCCAAAAAGAAAAAAAAAGATAGGAGGAATGACCTGATTTATTGAGAGAATGCATATATACTTCAGAATGTCAAAGTATTCATTAATCATTAGTTTCCAATCTTTTGTTGATATGAATAATGAACAAAGTAAACAATTCATTGAAGATACTTGATATGGTTAGTAAATGAGATCCTCTCCAATGATAATACTTTTTTCTGGATGATGAAAGGACAACCTTTTATATAGCATTTTAAATTAAATTCTTTGAGGGGCACGTGGATGGCTCAGTCAGTTAAGCTTTGGACTCTTTATCTTGGCTCAGGTCATGATCTCACAGTTTTATCAGTTCAAGCCCCACATTGGGTTATGTGCTGGTAGCATGGAGCCTGCTTAGGATTCTGTTTCTCCCTCTTTCTGCCCCTCCCCCCTCAAATTTATAAATAAACATTAAAAAATTAATTAAATTCTTTGAGTGGAAAATATTTCAATGAAGATCAACTTACCCTTAATGAACACTACTCCTTTAATGAATACAATTTGAGATTTTATTAATCAGTTGCAAATATGTGATTTATTTGCTTGAATCTCTGTAGGCCATAAGAGACATATAGAAACTATATTCTTGTGGCGCCTGGTTGGCTCACTTGGTTAAGTGACCAACTATTGATTTCAGCTCAGGTCATGATCTAATGGTTCATGGGATCGATGCCCATGTTGGGCTCTGTGCTAACAGTGCAGAGCCTGCTTGGGATTCTCTCTCTCTCCCTTTCTCTCTGCCCCTCCTCCTAAAAATAAATAAATAAACATTAAAAAAAGAAACTATATTCTTGAATGCCTAACTGATTTACTTAGCTTTATAAGTGTCTTTTAAAAAAACAGTTGAGGGGCACCTGGGTGGCTCATTTGGTTGAATGTCTGACTTCGGTTCAGGTCATGATCTCCCAGTTCATGGGTTCAAGCTCCGCACTGGGTTCTGTGCGGACAGCTCAGAGCCTGGAGCCTGCTTTGGATTCTGTGTCTCCCTCTCTCTCTGCCCCTGCCCCATTCGTGCTTTGTCTCTCCTCTCTCAAAAATAAACATTAATTAAAAAAAAGAGAGAGAAAGAAAGCAGTTTAATCCCTATACTCTTTGGAGAGTATAATTGCATTATTGAGCCAAATTATAAAATATTCTCCTTCAAAGTTATTTCTTCTTACTTAAAAATGATATTGTCTTGTCTTTATTCTTTGAACTTTTTAGTAATATTTGAATATTGTCATTACAACGGCAATATCTCTTTGCTTCCTTTTTGGTTTTAACTCAGTTTCTGTTTTGTATTGATTGTTTTGGGGAATATATACTGAGGCTCCTTTGCACAGTATCGTGTCTTTTCTAAGGGGAAAATTTATCATGAGCAAAACTAAAGATACTGTCACGTACAACTGAAAAGTTGTGTTCTTGCAAATAAGAAGAAACAATTAGATTTTGTGTCTTCTGCTTTTCTTGGAGCTTGGTCTTTGAAGTTTTCTCTTCTGACTTCTGATTTCATCATAGTTTTGGTGGATAAAAGGTTCTAAACTTTTGAAATTCTGTTGAGCTTATCTTTAGTCTCTAGAGTGAGCTTTGCAGTGCTCTAAATTATGGTGGAAAGACCTGAACACAGGTTAGGTCTCTAATTTTAGACATGGGAAGATTCCTGAATGTCTCAGAACCTCAATTTTATAATCTTTTGAATAACAGCACTACCAACCTTTTCTACCACATAAAGTTGTTATGTATGTGAAAATACTTTGCAAGCTGTGAAACCGTACATATTTGCAGTATTTTAATTATTAATAAAGTAAAGCTGTGGGAATCGACAAAAATAACTTACACATAAAGGTATTTTCTATTCTTTAAAAGAGTCTATTTAACTCTGATAATGAAAGAGATAATTTAGTCAGTATGCAGTATATAGAAGAGAAGAAACTATTTGACTAGTTGAGAATAAGGAAAGCAGATTCATTTCTGTAGATCACCTACTTTGTGCCGTGCCCTGTGCTTTCTAAAGTGTTCTGCTGTGGTTCAGTTTTGTAGAGGCGATGCGGTATTTGCAAGAATAGGGGACCAAGAAGAGGCAAAAGCACAATGGGATAAGTTATGGAAAGATGAGGACCTTGAGAGAAAACTTTGAAGAAAGCCCGGTCTATTTCAGCCCATCACTGAAATCTTCACAGTGTATGAGTCTGTGTTCGTACTCTTATCCAGTGAACTGTGGTTGGCTGCCTGTTTTATAAATGCAATTTGTTGGAGCATGGCCATGCCCATTCATTTCCATTTTGTCTTTGGTTGCTTTTGCACTCTAAGGGCACAGTGGAGTTGTTGCAACAGAAGCCATTTGACCCACAAAGCCTAAAATATTTACTCCCTGAACCTTTACAGAAAAGTTTGTCAAGCCCTATTCTAAGACAAACTAGCTTAAGAGTTTTTAAGTGCTAGGCTGGGCATGTAGGAAGCAATCCACATCATTGTTGAATGAATGAATGTCTTAACCTAGGTTTGTTTGTTTGTTTGTTTGTTTGTTTTTTTGGTTTGTTTTTAACCACTTCCTCCCCCCAGCTCCAGAAATGTGTGTGTGTGTGTGTGTGTGTGTGTGTGTGACAGAGAGAGACAGACAGACCGTAAGAGAGAGAGAGAACTCAAGATGGGTGGCTGGTAGTTAGCAATGTTACACAGGCCAATAGTCTTTTGTAAGAAGAGATGAAATTATAAAGTCAACATTCTAAAAAGCCATTTGTTTGAGTTATTAGTCAGAGAATGATCCTTTTATTAGCTGTTGAACAAACTCCATGCCTCCTTATGAGTGAACTTTGTATATGTATAGCAATATTTGTTCTGAGACTTGATTTCACTGTTATACTACATGGCATGGAAATAGTAGAGAAGGTAATAGATAGCTATCAAAGTTAAAGAGAGCTCCCCAATGTTTGCTGAATGATCAAATTGATTTTGGTCTGCTTTTTACATCTGAGAAAGAGCTGAGAATTATGAGTAACTGTCCAATCATTAAGATTAGATACACAGGAAAGAAATAAAGGACTAGCTTTTAGAGTGGAAGGAAAGACATGAAAATAAGTTAATTACAACTCAGGTAAATTACCGTGGTAGGCCTGGTACAGTAATCCCAGTGCTGTGTCCCCCTGGTGGAAAAAAGAGTAGTACAGCTCTCCTGTTCACCTGATCACAGATAGATATTTTGTGTAGTGAATAGTTTCACTGTGTCACTTTGGGTTCTAGTAATCTATTTCACCCCTTTAGAATCCACAGGATAGCAATGATTTGAGAGAAGGACTCTATTATTAGAGGATCTTAAGGTTGGAGACTGGAAAAGACTTAGTTAGCTTAATAGGGTTCAGGAGCTCTACTGGCAGAAGGTTAACTGCTGTGAAACAGCTTTTATGTCGTAATTTTTATTATTACTTCACATTTTAATTTTTAAATTTTGAAATAATTTCGAACTATTTAAAAGTGGTAAAAGTAATGCAAATAATTTATAACCATAGTTAATCTTTTTTTTCCTATCTTTCCACTAATTGTTAATAGTTTGCCACTCATGCTTTTTCTCTCTGTTTCAATAGGTGGGTAGATATATGATGTCATATATAGAGAGAGAGTGAGAGGGAAAAGTCAGAGAAATTTTTCATCTATATCTATCTTTCCGTTTAAGTTTTCTCTGAACTGCTTGTAATTTATAGGCATCATTTCTCATTTCCCCTAAACATTTCACATTTCATTGTACAGTTTTTATGAACAAAAATGTCATCTTATATAATTACAGAAAAATTATCAAAACCAGGATACTTAACATTGATACTGTAGTATCATCTAAACTGCATGTGTATTCAAATTACTCTTTTGTTCCAAAAATGTTTTTGACAGCAACTTTTTTTTTTCCTGTGCAGGATCCAATCCAGGATTAGATTTATATTCAGTTTTCATATTTCTTTGGCTCCTTTACTTTTCACAGTTCCTAAGGCTTTCTTTATCTTACATGACATTGACATTTTGCAAAGTTAAGACCAGTTATTTTATTGAACATCCTTCAATTTTGGATTATCTAAAATGTCCTCCTGATTACATTCAGGTTATGTATTTTTGGCAGGAATACTACATTTCAGATGCTGTGTTTTTATTAGTACGTTGTACAGGAGCCATGTGATGTTGATTTGTCTAATTATTGGTGATGTTCATTTTGATTGTGTGGATATGCTGATTCCTACCAGGTTTCTCCATGGTACGGTTGTTATTTTCTCACTTGTAATAAAAATATCAAGGAGATGCTTTGAAGACGTATGAGTATCCTATTCCCTCTTAAATTTTCATGCATTAGTTTTAGCATTCAATGATATTTTTACTTAAATCAATTAAAATTGTTATTAATAAAAAAACATTGACTTTTACTCTATCACTCTTTCTATTTTTATTAGTGGATATTCTACAGTAAGGAGGCACTGTATCTTTCTCTCTTTCTCTCTCTCTCTTTGCTATCATTATGGACCCATAACTTCTTATTTTATTTAATGAGTTAAAATCCATGAATGTTGTTGTTACCATCTTTATTATTATTAATACCAGATTTGGCCATTGGAAGTTTATTCAAGCTAGCTGCTGTTTCCTTTTGATTTGTTCTTATCTTTCTTTGAAAATTTCTGCACTTTTTGAACTAGAAAAATGTTCTAGATGTGTTTTTCTTTGATAGCCTTGGAATAAGATATGTCTTCAAGGAGCCCTCCTCTATAAAATGTTTTGATTATAATTTAGTTATGTAGATTTATTCCTTCTAAAATTTCTCTTTCCTACTCTGACCACTGCCTTGTTCTTGTTAATCCCTCATTCCATTTCTCTATAGTCAAGATTACTACTTTGTTTACACTTACACATGGTCTTGAGAGGCGAGAAAGAAAAACTCACTATTGTATATAACTTCTTTAGCATTTGATTTGCCTGCCATGTCAGGTGTGTTATTGGTGTGTTTTCTTTTCTTTTTTTCTTCAGATTTCAGATTATTCCAGGGCCAATAAAATTGCATTCACTTCAGAAATTATATAGAAGGTGAAGAGGGTAGAGAAAAGAACATGCAACTAGAATTCAGGAAATCTATTTCATAACATCGACTGATGTAAATCTTTGGCAAGTTAGTATGATTCTCTGATCCTCAGTTTTTTCAACTTTCAAATGGTAGTGACTTTTCTTTCTGTTGTCTCAGAGAAGTACTATACATAGGGAATTAATAATTTGAGGCTGTGAAATGTTATCTCTTTGCCTTGCATTTATTTTTTTGCCCCTTAAGAAATGAAAGTATTTTATAATAGAAAATAAATAAAAATATTACATCAGTATATTGTTACATGAGGACAAGTTAAGTGCTAATATATTTGTAGGTGTTAAAGCAAACTCAAAGCAAGATTGATGAATTGTTAATTTTTCATAAATTTATATTTTTTAATTAAATGGACAAATTATTGTTGTCAGGTTTTTATTTCCTTCAACAAGCATATTGTAAACAATTTTGCCATACTGCTGACATTTCATTGATTCAGATATGAGGAAGGTTTAGTGATTGGATTCTACCTTTCATGTAATAGGGGCTTATAACTGTGAAACATATTGGATGAAAGAAGAAATTATATCATGATGAAGGTATCACCACATTTTTCACCCAAGTAAGGGCTTATTTATAACATTAAGTCCCAATAATTTGAAACCCATGGTTGAGAGACTGAATACATAAAAGAACACTGGCCAGACCATACAAATAAATAAATAAAATAGATCTCTGATACACAACCTATGGAGCAACCAATCCAAGAAGCCAAACCATAACCCCTTCAGCAGTCGGTCCCAAATAGTCAAGACTTGCTCAATAACTGCCAGATGCCCTTATTTTTCTTCCTACTTACAACTTAGGACCAAGCAGAGAATGCCAAATATGCTTCTTCACCTATCATATAATATTCCCTACTTACAGTTAGCCCACCTGCAGCTTCCCCTTGTCCACATCCTCCAGTCAGAGCACATCTGAAGCCTTGCATTTTTTCCACTGTAAGCTTTCACACTTCCTTGCCTGACTTTGAGTGTCTTCCAAATGCAAGTGATGGTGGCTGAGTCCCAGCTATAGCAAGCACTAAGTAAATAATGTTTGCTTGTTCTCATCTGAGTGGTCTTTGTTTATTTCCACATGACTATCTTTTTTTTGACAGATCTTTTGATGACCTCTTACATGACCTACGTTAAAAATGTCTACAAGAAATTTGAGTTCGTAATTATATTGTCAGCTTCTTTTTATCTAAGTATTTTATTATATTCACTAATGAAAGGTTTGCCAAGCACTTGCCCTGTTTAAAAATATAATTAAGAGTAAATAGGAAGATAATTCACATTTCTGCTCATTTAAAATCTACACTGTGTTTTACTATAAACACAAAATATTTCTCTTTAAATGGTTGTACAGGGATGAAGGTCAGAATATGTGGATATAATCAAACATAAAGCCACCTTTCTTTTCTGCAACCTTGAAAATTAACTATGTCCCAAAATCATATGGTGTACCTTAACTCAACTTAGTTGGTGTATTCTGAAAGATGAAGTCTTTCAAGATGAATTCTGAAAGATTAAAGTGATAAGTCCTCTGATGAGGAGTCGTCTCTGGAGTCAGATATTGGCTCACGTAGGTAGTTTTCTTTTATGGATACTTAGCTGTGTCTGAATGCAGGTGATCATGGCAATGATGGACAGTTACTACTCTTTGGCTGATGGAATCTGGCTGCTAGAAAACAAGACAAAATAAAACAAAACATCCCATGGTTCACACTTTTTTATCAAATCACTAAACATTTCCACCAAATCTTTCTGTAAAGAGTTGTCAGCAATTATGAAGTTTCCATGAGATTTATTTTCTTGTTCACTTTCCCATGGTAACTAACCCATTACCATGCCCTATCTACTTCATCCATTCAAATGCTACCATCTTTTAAAATAAAACTAAATTCCCATTTGCTTAATGAAATATGACAAAATCCCATTTGGGCTCAGTGATAGCTTTCTCTTTTCAAAATCTATAGCACTTACAACCTATGCTAAATAGCATTCATATAATTCATTATAGGGGCAGGTACTTCTTGAGGGCAAAGGCAATGTTTTGGTTTGTCTTTGGATGTCTCATGGAATATTTTATCACTGTCTCCTTGCATGTGTGTTGGTTTGGATGGAATTTTGTTGGGTTTATTTCCCTACATTAAACTCTGGCTTATACTTCACTATGCCTCACAGTGCTTAGGGTGATTATTAATGAAGGGAAGTATTCCCTAAAAAGGTCTTTTGCCTAATTATTAATTAATGCCTCACTTTCTTAATCACAGCCTAGGAAGTAAGAAAATTTGATAGGTAAAAGTTATCACAAAGTGGCATTTGTAATAATTATGTACATTGATTTTTAAGTACGTATTTTAATTCTGAGGCCCAGTTCCTGGTATTTATTCCTCATATTCCATGGTGGAACAAAGGAGAAGGAATCAAGTCAAATGAGCTAAGTACCTATCTTCTACCTCTAAGGATATCGTCTTACAGGTTGTTCCCTTGGTTCTGCTCCTTTTAAATACTATTGTTCTCAGCTGTTTCCTAGAGACATCATTAGTGACTTCTAGATTTTTAAGTATAGTTGTGTTTGCATGGAAAATTACTGTTGAAGGTCATGCGCAAGTTTATCAACTTGTTTCCTTATTCTTTGTTTTCCTAAGGGGGGAGTAATTGTTTACAATTTTCACCATGATTTTTTTGTCTCAGTGTGAGAGATTTATAAACATTTTTTTTTGGTTGGGGGAAACCAAGGAATCAGCACTTATTGAATGCCCAATACATGCCAGTCACTGTTTTCTTATCTCATGGAATTCTTGTGAAAGTCTTGTGTGGTGTGGTTTAACATCTGCTTTTTAAAGTTGAGAAAATTGACACTCGGAGAAAGGTTAAAATATGTGAAATTCGGTGTTTTCTTTCATTAATTAGCTTGGTTACATTGCACACATCTTTTAATTAAGAAGATAATCCATTACTATAAGTATTTTTATGTCTCAATAACTGTGTGTACGTGAAGATTTAGAAATAAATGTACTATGCGGAATTTCCTTTTTATGAGCTTAATGTTCAATTCAAACAAACAGCTGTTTCTTCTAAATCTCCCAGGCCTCATGAAAAATCAAAAAACTATTTCCCTGCTTTTCCTTGAGGGCACTAGTTACCCCTTCTTCAGCGATAACTAACTCAATTTAAACAGCTCCACACAGTTTGTTGTCCCACACACACAAGCACACACATTAACACACCTTACAAAATCAGGCATTTAAATAACATGACAGGTTACAACTTAGCTAACATACTAAACACAATCTCTCACCAAGTCTCTTTAACAGGTCACCAAAAAGAATTTTAGCATTAAGTGGGCCACTGCCCACTCACTCAAGAGATATACTGCTTACACATGCTAGACAGGGAAAAAACATGTATTTTTGTGGATATTTGGGTGATTAAAGAAGAATAAAATGAAAAGCCCTCAGACTCTAATTTTTAAATAATTTCATTATTAAGTGTTGCTATTTCAGTATTCTTTATTGTAATTAGGTGCTGCTATTTACGTATTCTTTATTGTATACATTATCTCTCTTTTTTAAGTTTATTAATTTATTTTGAGAGAGAGAGAGAGCACAAGTGGGGGAGAAGCAGAGAGACTCAAACCCACAAGCTATGAGATCATGACCCAAGCTGAAATCAAGAGTCGGACTCTTAACCGACTGAGGCACCCAGGTGCCCCCACTATTTTTCTTTTCTCTTGTCTCAAAGTCAAGGTCTGTTTATTAATTTTTTGTTTTTCATGAAGGGAAGTACATGAACTGTGGAACAAAGCATCACTGAAGGAGAATCCATAGCGCCTTTCCTTTAGGAGATGTTAACCATTATGGGGAAATCAAGCTCACTATGTAGAAGCTTTGCAAAGTGAAGCATTGAATAAAAACTCATTGCTACAGAAATCCAGAAGTGGGAAAACATAATGTGAAGCAGAAGGTGAGAAAGAGACTTAATAGAAAGCCTTAGAAGTGAAGTATCATGTACAGGTATGATCATGCACTCTTCAACCAGGGAGACCTATGCATACCTGACTCCTGAGTCTGTTGTATATTAGTTGTGCTGCTGTGGTCTAGTTCCTCAGGTCACATAATGTTCACTCTGTTCATGTAAAATGAGAATTCTAACAGTATTTATGACCTCTTGTTGAAAAGATGAAATAAGTTAGTGTGTTAGAAATGCTTGGGGTGCCTGTGTGGCTCAGTCAGTTAAGCGTTGGACTTTGGCTCAGGCCATGATCTCATGGTTCATGGGTTTAAGTCCCGCATCGGGCTCTGTGCTAACTGTTTGGAGCCTGGAGCCTGCTTCGGATTCAGTGCCTCCCTCTCTCTCTCTGCTCCTCCCCTGCTCACATTGTGTCTCTCTCAAAAATAAATAAACATTAACAAAAATTAAAAAAAAAAGAAATCCTTTATTTATGGTACATAGTAAACTTTCAGTAAGGGTTATCTATTATTGTTATTGTGAATGCTGAGGGAATAGTACTTGAAATTAATTTTGAAGTTGTTATTAGACTTATACTAGATTACATTAGATTTTGTGGGAAGAAAAGAACAGGCAATCATGGTTCCAAAATAGTTGAAGTCGGTATTAGGGAACACCTAGGGTGAAAGGTAATTTAACATAATAACATCTCTTGATAAGGGTTTTTGTAGTTCACAAAATAATTTCATTGACATCATGGTATTGCAGTCTTTCAAGAATGTTGTGAATGAACTATTGTCTCGAGTTTTAGAATCTGGGATACTGTATCTCAGCGAAGCTTAGTCCTGTGTCCAGAGCAAGAATGAGAATCCATACCAATGCCTGGCACTTTCCACCAAATTACAGTTCGCTTAGTGAACAGTCTGGAGTTTAGCGTTTGGAGACAAGAATGAATAAGCCTATGATTGTTTGATTTTCAAGGATGAAGTGTTTACATTTGCTTTAAGAAGCACTATAGAGTTAAATTAAGTGGAAAAGTGATGTAAGGAAGCTGGATGAAAACTACGGTCATGTTTGCAAGGATGAGAATTGTGACAGACTATAGGAACAGAGTCCTTCCTGCTGCGCGTTCTTTGCTGCAGGATCTCCAGAGCAGGAGCCCAGAAATGTTTGTTGAGTGAAAGGGCATTTGATGTCAGGGAAATGGGTAGTGGGCCCTTAAAGTAATCTGATATGAAGTGGATAGGAGGGCACTGCTGGGAACAAAAACGGAATCCAGTTGAAAATTGCGAAGATGAATAGGAGAAGAAAGAGACACTGAGAAGGCAGGGGTTATTAGATGATAAATATTAACTGAGTACTTCTTAGAGTTATGTTTGCATTTTCCAAATAGTAAGTGGAGTGCCTATTTTATTTATTTATTTATTTATTTGTTTGTTTGTTTGTTTATTTATTTATTTAGCTTAAAAGGGACTAGATCATTGAGTTGAGAAATATATGTTCCAGAATGTGTTTATGTTTATGTGTTTTTTTTCCTTGTCTCTGACTCTTTAGGGAGTGGAAGTGTGTGGAAGAGGTGAATCTCAAGCTGAATATCCTCGGGTAAAGTGTGGGAATCCTCCCTTCTACATCACTAGCAACTCAGTGGGTGCTCAGGAACGCATTCGTCCCTACTTTCCATCACCTTCCATTTGTGGTCATGGCCTAAAATGGGTAAGGCACGTGGGCAACGAGCCCAGAGTCAGGTAAGCAGATTAAGAGTCACAGGAAGAGAAGAAAATCCCTATGCTTCCTACTCAAATAGAGACCAGGTGAGCCTGAAGGTTTATTGGCTTAACTGGTGGTCACTTACTCAACTCCCATGTGACCCTTAGATGCTAGTGTGAATGGCATCCATTTGACAGGAGGCCTAGTGGTCAACCAGCTCTGGCTCTGGCCTTGGGTCTCTCAAATCCAGTCTCGTCTGTAGGGCCCGTGTAATCCTTCTGAAATCCTTTCTTTTCCCATCCTCTCTTTCCTTCCAACCTGCTCCTGCAAGGACACCTTGAAAAATTTCTCTAATCGGGGAGGAAATTCTGACTCTCATTCATCATGATTTTTATTATTTTAGGTCATTTATAATAGTCTGAATTAAATGTATTCTCTAGGAGTTCTCATTTAAAATTTTCTGAAAGGAGAATGCCTTTACGTGGAAAAAAATGTCAGACTTATGATTATATAGGGGATATTATAATGTTTCCCACAAATGTTGGGGAAATATATAATCATAGGGGCTACAGCACTTTATTATGAGAAATATAATTAAAATTATCTAGTGCAATCGTTGTCCTTTTTTTGTGTGGAAAGGGGTTGCTGATTTGAAAATAAAATAGACATCAAGCATTTCCCCATGCTTGCTTTATATAACACTGAGGTTTTAAATAATACATCACTTTATTTAAAATCTATTTACATGGTAATTGCCACTGTATAATGTATGAAAGATCATTTCACTGAGTTTAAATCTGGTTTGCAATGTGGGCTTGACATATATTTTATTATTTAAAAAAAAGCCTCTTAAATTACCCTTTGTGTATTTCTAAAATACAAGTAGCTATTTTTAGAAAAATAATCATGAACTCTAGCTGTTGCTAACCTGTTTTGTGATCCTTTGCTTTCTAGCTTCAGTTGCCTCTCTGAAATGCCATTTTGCTTCTTTAAAAAGGTGGGCAGCAACAGAAGATTTAAATACCACCTAAGAGAATGTTATTTTTTAAATCCTATTTCAAATTTCTTACATGATAAAGCAGACTTTTAAAAGTCCTCTTTTATATATTTTATTATAAATACCAAAAAAACCCACATTTGCTGTCGACAATTTTTTAAAGCATCATTAATTAATTCCTCATTAGTAGGCCCTGGGCACCCCCAGAAGGATAGACAACTGACGGCTACTCAGCAGTTTAATGCATTTATCTGTCTCCCCACACTGCTTTCTGTCTGTCCTCTTCTCCTCCGCCTTGCTCCTTTAGAAATGTCAGCACTCTTTAAGTATAGGGTTCTTTTAGTCTGTTGCTATCACTGGGGTTGTCAAAGGTCCTATGAACTTCTTAAAGACCTGGCACGTAGTAAGGACTAAATCAATATCTGTTCAGTAATTTCACCCCTATGATTGGCAGTCAGGGAGAGAAGATTATGCTCTGATTGCATTCAGAGTAAATTTGAAAATGTATCTGTTATGGGGAGGACCCAGAGGTTAACTCAACTCAACTAATGATGATGTCACTTTTTGTGATGGGGTTTCCAGATTGCCTTATTTTACTCTGGAAGATGCAGTCCATGGACGTCTTCTAATTCCTCTCTGCCCTCACATCTTAGGTCATCTCATCTGAACTCCTGACGTTAAATGCCATCTATATACAGATGATTCCTAAATTTATGTATCTTCCCAGAGCACTTTCTAAACTTTGCTCTCTCCTCCGCCCAATAGTTTTCCCAGCAGCTTCACATGGATATCTAAAAGGTATCATGATGAAATTCATGGCACAGTAAAAAAGATATTAATATAAAGGCTATAATCTTTTTTTTTAATTGAGACATAGTTGACATAAAAGATCATATTAGTTTCAGGTATACAGTGTAATGACTTGATGTTTGTATATATTGTGACATGATTACCAAAATAAGTCTAGTTAATATCAGTCACCATGTGTAGTTACAAATTTTTTTCTTGTGATGGGAACATTTAGGATTTACTCTCTAAGCAGCTTTCAGGTGTGCATTGCAGTATTATTACCTATAGCCAACATGCTGTATGTTACATCTCCATGACTTATTTATTTTATAAGTGGAACTTTGTATCTTTTAACCACTTTTACCCATTTCACCCACTCCCACCCCTTGCTTCTGGCAACCATCAGTCTGTTCTTCATACCTATGACCTTGCTTTTTTTTTATTCCACACATAAGTGAGATCATAAGTCTTTCTCTTTCTGACTTACTTCGCTTAGCATAATGCCCTCAAGGTCCATCCATGTTGTTGCAGTAGCAGGATTTAATACATTTTTTGAAGTGTATTTATTTATTTTGAGAGAGAGAAAGAGAGCATGAGCTGGGGAGAGGCAGAGAGAGAGGAGAGAGAGTCCAAAGCAGGCTCCGTGTTGTCAGTGCAGAGCCCATTTTGGGACTCAATCTCATGAAGATCATGACCTGAGCCAAGATCAACAATGGGACGCTTAATGGACTGAGTGTTAAGCCAGGTGCCTCTCATATTTTTTATGGCTGAATAATATTCCATTGTGTGTGTGTGGTGAGGGGAGGGTGGGTGAGTGTGTGTATTACAATTTATTTATTCATCCATCAATAAACATAGGTTATTTCCATATCTCAGCTATTATAAATAATACTGCAATGAGCATAGGGTCGCAGATATTTTTGTCAAGTCAGTGTTTTAATTTTCTTTTAATAAATACCCAGGAGTGGAATTGCAGAGTCACATGGTAGTACTATTTTCAAGTTTTTAAGGAAACTCTGCTGTTTTCCATAGTGGCTGCACCAATTTACTTTCCCATAATAGTGCATAAGGGTTTCCTTTTCTCCACATCTTCACCAACACTTATTATTTCTTGTCTTTTTGATAATAGCCATTCTGATAGGTATGAGGTGATATCTTATTGTGGTTTTGATTTGCATAAAAAATTTATATTGGCCCACATAATTGAAAGTATAGAAGTTGAGTGGATTTAGTACAGAAAACAGCAGAGCTCTAGGACTGTTTACGTGCATGTGTGCATGTGTGCATGCGTGTGTGTGTGTGTGTGTGTGTGTGTGTGTGTGGTTTTAAACTGTGCCTTTTAGTATAGGTGAGTTTTTGCTTTGTTTAGCTTACTTCATGATGGCAGAATAGCTGCTGGCAGTCACTAAGGTAAGGTAGTTCCATGTTCATACCTATGAGATGAGAAAAAGAGAGACAGAGAGAGACAGATTGACTGAGAAATGTTCCTTCCAGGAACATCTGGGCAAGGATTTTCTCATATGTCATTGGCCCACACTAGCTGAGACCAGTCCACGTTTGCATTTTGCTCATGTGTCAACCCCCTCCTATGTAGCCAATGTCCTACTGGGTAAGCCAACTCCAACTTCATCATGTCCTTCTACGTAATCCACGTCTCACTAGGTGAGACAACTCCAACTCCATTTCTAGAGGTGGGTTCATATTTGTTTGAGCCTATTGGGAAACATCCTTTTCTCTTCCAGTAAGTTGGTTAAGAAATCCAGGCTAAGTCAGTTGGCATGTGACATCATCCTAGAAACTAGGGACATAGTTCATCATTACAAAAGGAAGAACATATTCCCTACTTTGTCTAAAGTACACAATGCATGGAAGTGAATGCCTCCAAGTAAATAAGAAGTCATGTTACCAGATTAGCTGTTGGAAGCCATTTTGTAATCCAGAAACAAGCTGTCCAGTGAACAAAGCCGGCCCCATCAGGAATACACTGCTAGGAAACTTGCTGGGAAATTATGTCAGAATTAGGCATTGATCCAGGTTTTCTGGGGCCTATAGATTTAACATTTTATGGGGGAGTGGGGTCTCATTAAGAAAATTAATTTAATAATATGTTACAAAATTAGGTGAAGGGCTGTGAAAGGGGTCCATGCCAGTGATTTCCTCTAAAGCTTGAGCTTTTTTAACTTCTCAGTGAGTCTACCTCTCATGGTTACATTACTGAAAGTGTTACCTTCTTCCTTACCAACTCTGGACGCCTAGCTAATTGAGTAAATAAATTCTGTATTGTTGATTACAGATAAAATATCCTAACAGATGTAGGGATATGCATGAGACTACAGTGTTCAGAAATAACTCTTATACACATTGTTTATTATTATTGGTATATAGTAGTATACTATTATTCTTAATTTTCTAAGAAATTCATAATTATAAATTTCAGTATCTTGGAAGTAATTGCCTTTTAGTAGTAATACCTCACAGTATTTAAAAGTAGTTTAACTGAGTACCAATATAATATAGTGGACAAGTGAAAGTTGGTCTACTTGAAGTCTTATTCTTGCAGTTTTGAATTCCCATGCTCTCTCCCTTTGATGTTTTAGGGAAATTCTTTGTTACCCCAAATAGTCTTTGAGCACAAATTGCTAACAACCAACCTTGTCCAATGCTTTCATTGTACAGACAAGGAACCAGAAGTTTACAGATGTGAGTAGCTTTGTCTCATAACTATTCAGCAGCAGATCAATGATGAAATCAAACTTTGTAACTCTTCAATTATCCTTTCACGATTCAGCATTGCCTCTTTGATGTAGTTAATTTCCTATGGATTTTTTTTTCATACAGAGACAAGATGTTGAATTTTTCACAAAGAATCATTTGGAAGTGAGTGATCTAGGGCTATCCAGGAGGTTCTGTCATCCTTAGTTGTTATATCCAAGTACACTCTGGCCATTGCCGTCTTCCTGACAATGGGATTGTGGAGAATAAATCTAGAAGCAATTTCACTTTTTTTCCCCATTATTTATTCTTTCAATATTTAACAATTCCATGCAATAATTCCTTACAGCTTATTTTTTTTATTGTGGCAAGAATGCTTAGCATGGTATCTACCCTCTTAATAAATTTTTAGGTGTAAAATACACTATTGTTAACTCTAGGCACAATGTTGTACAGCAGATCTCTGGTAACTCATTCATCTTGTATAATTGAAACTTTAAACCCATTGAACAACTCCCCTTTATCTTCTCAGACCATGGCCCCTGGCTACCATCATTCTACTCTCTGCTTTTATGACTTTGGTTTTTTTAGATATCGCATATAAGTGGAATCATGCAGTATTTGTCCTTCTTGCTTATTTCACTTAGCACAGCATCTTTCTAGTTCATCTATATTCTCTCCTATGGCAGGATTTTCTTCTTTTTTTAAAGGTTGAATAATATTCTACTATCTATCTATCTATTTATCTGACTATACTATGTATATACATTTATACATATAGAATTGAATATATATATTCTTTTGGGCATATATACTCAGAAGTACGATTGCTGGATCATATGGCATTTCTATTTTTAATTTTTTTGAAATCAAGAAAATGATTGATTGGCTTTATTATCACAATCAATCCAACACAAAGGCTGTAAATGACTTTCTTTTGTGTGTTGTTTGAATGAGAATCCAAAAAAGTGTGCACATTGTGATTAGTGGCTATTTCTAGGTTCTTTCACCTTCTCTCTTTTTCCATGCATTTTATTTTCTAAAAGAGAATTTGAAATGTCCTTTTTCCCCTTTCAACTTTATTGAGATGTAATTGGCATACACCATTATAAAAGATTAAGGTGTACAGCATAGTGACTTGACTTCCATATGTTGTGAAATGGTTATCTGTATTTGATTTTTTAATGAATCTCCATACTGTCTTCTATACAGGCTGCATCACTTTACATTCCCACCAACAGTATACAAAGGTTCCAGTTTCTCCACAACCTCGCCAACACTTACCTTTTTTTTTTTAATAATAGCAGTACTAATAACAGATGTAATGTGATGTCTCGTTGTAGTTATAATTTTAAATTTCTTTTCTTAAATGAAAGCTTATTTCCATTACATTAAAAATCTTTTCTTCCCCATTTATAAAAAGCTCAAATTAAAAAAAAAAAAGCTCAGTGTGACATGTTCTAGAATGGTGTTTGTTACTGTTTGTAAAATAATAACGGCAAAAACTAAATAAAAAATTCATTAGTACTCAATATATAATAATTTTCCTCAGGGTAGGATGATGATACTGTGGGCTCTCTCTGTATCTATAATCTAGATTCAACATAGGTTATATTAAATCTGAACTACAGCAAGTAATACTTTTTTAAAGGTTATGTCGGTCATATCCAAGAACTAAAATGAAATATACAACTAAATAAACAAGCTAGCTTGTTTGTTATGCTCCATCTTTATTTTTGTGTTTTGGAGTCAGATTTTGTATTTCTGAATTAATTCCTAAATTTGCTTTCTGGTTTGATATCCAGCATTCAGTGAATAAAGAAGACGCGTGATGGGATGGTCTATAAGAATGCTCGAAGTATACCTTTTTACAGATTAGTAATTTGAGGCAAAAAGAAGCAAAATGACTTACTTGTCTGCCATAAAACAATGACTCAGGTTCATAGCAGGAATAGAATAGGAGTTCTGGATTTAAGGCTGCTCAATTTTACTCCAAGAAATTATTCTTTTCTCAGTTCTTTCTTTAGTAATGTGCAATATACATTGACAGTTGAGAGAATTTATTTTTGATTTTATTCCTCTTCCGTATGTATTTCACTGCCTAATTATCATGTAAAGATTGCTCTTCAAGATTTTACCAACCTTCACTTGTCTTACAGCTGCTAATTTCCTAAGTTTGCTTTGACATGTGAGAAGTTTTCTCTGCATTTTTGCTGCTGTAATCACTTTTCTTTGTCAATCTTATGATCCTATATATAAATGAACATAAATGTGGGCCATAAATGCAGATTGAGGGCTTTACATCCCCTCTGTTTTGTTATTCATTCCTGTGTTTAAAAAGAATGAATTTTTTTCCTATTTCATAAATTTCTATTTACATTTGTGGGGATATTGACAATGACAGTTATATGTTTAGGAGCACAAAATGATGTTTAGCAGTTCTATCCTTGTCATTTTTTTAAAAATTTTTTTTCAATGTTTATTTATTTTTGGGACAGAGAGAGACACAGCATGAACGGGGGAGGGGCAGAGAGAGAGGGAGACACAGAATCAGAAACAGGCTCCAGGCTCTGAGCCATCAGCCCAGAGCCCGACGCGGGGCTCGAACTCACAGACTGCGAGATCGTGACCTGCCTAAAGTCGGACGCTTAACCGACTGCGCCACCCAGGCGCCCCTATCCTTGTCATTTTCAAAGTGTTTTAAAACTTCTGTTTTGGGGGTAATGAATGTACATTATTGTGACTCAATGGAAACAATACTGTCACATTAAGAAAACTGCCAAGTAGGAAACAAAAACTCTAAAGGTATCACCATCACAATAATTGTTTCTAAGAAAAAAAAAAAAACTTTAAAAAAATTATCCAAAATTAGGCCATTTTAATTTTGTGGGTAAAAGGCAAAATACATAACTTGGGTCAAAAGCCTACAAAATCCCAAGTATAGGAAATGACAGCAATGTTGCTTAACAGTAACTGTTTCACAATCTTCATGTGATGATCAAAGGATGTAAAATTTCAAAGGATTTGGTATGTACAGAGAACATAACATATTGTAGCTCCCCAATAAATAATGCTTATTTATCCCTTTCCCTTTTTTCCTCTTGTTCAGGAAGGTTGTAGAGAAACTTTCTTTTGCTCTTATAAAAGAGACATATGTTCATTGTGTAAACTTTAAAATACAGAAAAGCTTAAGAAGATATGAAAATCCATACACTCATACCAACTAAAGATAAAAACTTATAATAATTTTGTGCATCCTTTCTGTCTTCTATGCTTCCATAAATATTTTCTATTTTCACAATATTAAGATCATTTTTTTCAGTTCTAATTTGCACGATGTAAATTTTTAAAGGATCAAGAACTGATGTCAAACCTCGCAAGAGAAATGTTTGGTGAAAGGAGACAATAAAAGAGTTCAAGAAAAGACTTGAGCTTAGAATTTCACTTCTACTAACATATCATATAAATATGAAAATGTAAAAAAGAATCTTAGGAATAAAATGCTCATAACACTTACTTACTCAGACACAGGATTTCCAAGTGCTGCTGAAGGAAGCATTTCCATGAAAAAAGAAATGACCAGTGTGATTGGAAGTGAATAACTTGGTTTGGCTTATTGCTATTTGCAAGGATAATTTTAAATTTTTAAATAATGTTTATTTATTTTGAGGGAGAGAATGACAGAGTGCAAGCAGGGGAGGGGCAGATAGGGAGATACAGAATCTGAAGAAGGCTCCAGGCTCCCAACCCTATGCAGAGCTCAAACTCAGGAACCACGAGATCATGACCTGAGCCGAAGTCGGAGGCTTAACTGACTGAGCCTCCCAGGCGCCCCTGCAAGGATAATTTTTAAACTGTATTTCTCAAACACCTAGAAATGAAATTCTAACCCAGCAGTTCTCAACTATTTTGACCACAGTACTCATTTACATTCTTAAAAATTGCTAAGCATGCCAAAGATTTTTTGTTTATGTGGGTTATGTCCATCAATATTTAACATGTTAAAAATTGAAACAAAAATGTAAACTATTTAATTATTAAAATGAACAATAATAAATTCATTGCACATTAACATAAATGGTAGATCTTTTATGAAAAAATTCTAAAACAAAACTAATTTGGGATTGGCATTGTTTTATGTTTTTGCAAATCTCTTTAACGTGTACATTTTTAGGAAACAGCTAGATTCTCATCTGTGCTTCTGCATTTAGTCTGTTGTGATACAACAGACGTGAGTTCTGTAAAAATCCACTGTGTACTCATGAAAGAAGCAGAGTGAAAAAAGCAAATGAATACTTAGTGTTATTGTGAAAATAATTTTGATCTTGCGGATGTTTTCAAAGTGTATTGGGAAGCCCCAAAAAGACTGTAGGAAGGGTGCTAAGGTAGGAGGAGAGCAGAGGGAGGAGAGAGTATGCTTAGCTACTTATTTTATCTAGAAGAAGGAAACCCTAGATATGAAGCAACTTCAGAAATGGATGGGCAGGGCACCTGGGTGGCTCAGTTGCTTACGCATCCAACTCTTGATTTTGGCTCAGGTCCTGATCTCATGGTTCCTGAGATCCAGCCCTGTGTCAGGCTCTGTCCTACAGTGTGGAGCCTGCTTGGGATTCCCCCCTCCCTCTCTCTCTCCCCGTCTTGGTTCATGCTCTCTCTCTCTCTAAAAGTAAATAAATAAACTTTAAGAAAAAAAACAGTGAGCAACAAAAGGCCAATTGATAAACATCATTATTAAGCTTGAACTGATATATATATATACACACACACACACATATACACACTATACACACACACACACACACACACAATTTTACAGCCTTTAAATGTGCCATCTTTTAGAGAAACTGCATAACCCCTTTAGTAAAGAAATATATATATCGATTTATTTAAATATATGTATCAGAAAACAAAAGAATTTTAATGAATGAGCTAAGCATTTAACTCAAGAAGCTAGAAAATAAAAATTAAAAAAAGAAATGAAATAAAAAATTAAGGCAGAAGTGAATGAATTTCAGAAACAAAAAGCAGTGAAAATGAGAGCAAAAACCAAAAGGCTGGCTCTCTGAAAAGATTAAGAAGATAGACAAGTCTTAAATGATATCAATAAAAATAAGCAAATATGTAAATAAGCACATATAGAATAAAACTGGAAAATAACTGAAGCTATATAAGACATTGAAATCATTGAAAAATGTTATAAACAATCATACGCAAATATATTTGAAGATCTGATGAAATGTAGAAAATAGGCATGGAGCAGAAGTCCATAAAAAATGGAAATATTTATCTACTTCTGCCCTTATGTTCACTTATGATCCCTTTTCCCTAAAACCTCCAATCTAGATGAATTTACTTGTGAGTTCTATCAAAATTTCAGGAAGTACATAATCTTATTTCATATAATACAAAGAAAGAAAAAACACTGCTCAATTCAAAGAAAAAACAGGGTACAAAAAAACCGTTATTGGCTGATTTTAATTATGAACACATTTGGAAAAATCCTACACGATATTGGCATTTGAATCTAACAATGGTTCAAAAACGTATGTCATAAATAAGTAGAGATTGTATTGTATTCAGTCAGAAGAACTCGCTCAGGTATTAAACACCTTTTGAACTAAAGGGGGAAAATGGCATGAAATTTTCGATATATGGAGGCAAAGCATTTGATAAATCCAATACATTTTTATAAAAAAAGAAAATGAGAACATGAAGGTTATTGCTTAACTAGATAATAGCTAATGGGTAGTAACCCCTCAAATCAATAGCAACTATTACATTTAATGAATTATGGTAAGATGCATCCCCTCTATTGTGGTCACTAAGACAAGGATGCCACTTATATATGACCTCTTGCCAACTGAGTAAGACCAAAAATACATTTATAAAGATTTGAAAGAGATAAGTTTGTCATGTTTTTCAAATAATATGGGTAAAGCATTCCTGTAAAACACCAACATCCACCTATAAAATATAATCAAAACTAGGATACATGAGCAATAGGATTCAAAATGTAACTATCAATTAATCTAACAAAGAATTCACAGCACATTTATAGAGAAAATATTAGACCTCTCCTAAATAGAATATAAGAGCAGGTATGAATAAATAGAAAAACATACTAGGTTAATGAATGATAAAGCAACATTGTAAAAGCTGAATTAATATTTACATTTTATGGAATGCCGTTCAAACTTCAAGTAGAAAATTTGGGGGGATATGACAAATTGATTCTAATCCTTTGTGCACTTATAAAAGTTCATGGAAAGTTATGGTAATTTTGAAAAAAGAATAGCAGGGAAATGAGATTTACCTTTCCAGAAATTAAATCATATTATAAAGATAAATAATTACCAGATTACTGGAACAAACCCTACGTGATCATAACATATTATTCTTTTTACACACTCATTTTTTAAATGTTATTCTTTTCTTCAGAGTTGTAGCATTTGTGTTCTATATTTTTGCACCATCTTTAAAAGATACTGCTATCAAACTTATATGGGTCAAATAAATTAAATTTGAGATTTCCCTGCCTAAATACTAGATTTTTGAAAGTAATCTCTATGCCCAATGTGGGGCCTTAACGCATGACCCAGAGAACAAAAGTCACAGGCTCTACCTACCGAGCCAGCCAGGTGTCCCAAATATCAGAATATTTTTAAAAACTTTGAAATGATCTATTCTTCAGAAGTTTAGAATCAGGGGTAAAATCAACTTGCCTGAATGTCCTTTTTAATGATAGATTTTAAGTCATATTTCCAATTATGTTGGTAGTAATAAGTTTATTTAGATGTTCGACCTTAAATTTTGTTAGGTATCCTGTAATTCCCCTAGATTTTCAAATTTGGTGACATAGAATTACATGTGTAATAAAGTTATAATTGTTGAAATCACTTATCTCTGTTAGTTATTTCACAATTGTCATTTCTAATTTTACATATAATGGCTTTGTATTTTTTTCTGACTCAGACTTGTAAGACTTTTAAAAATCTTTGCAAATAATCTGCTTTTTTGAATCTCTTTATTCATAACTTTTGAGTTTTTAATTTAATTAATTTAAGCTCTTAACTACATTTTACCCATATTAATTTATTTTTTCTCATTTCTTGTGTTTCCTCTTGCCTTTAATTTTCTCCATGAGTATTAATAGTTCCTTCAAAAATTCTTTCTTCAATAATATCTAAAGCATTTAAGGATATAAATAGTTGTAATCTATATATCTGTATCTTTATCTAATCTCCTGTACAACTTTTGATGTCTCCCATTTATTTTCATAAGGAGTGTTTTCCTTTTGTTTGCCTTTTAGATAGCTTTTTAATTTCAGTTTTTGCTTTCCTTTAAAAAAAACTGAGTAAATATTTCAGTTACCTTATGATTTATTTCTAATTTTATTAGATCACAGTGATCATTTATACTATAAGGCATTCTATGTAAGTCTCAAATATTTTGGTAGAATTTATTCATTTACATATTCAACAAATAATATGAAGAAATGACACTTAAAGTAAGATTTGGGGCACCTGGGTGGCTCAGTTAAACTTCCGACTCTTGATTTTGGTTCAGGTCATAATCTCATGTTTCCTGAGATCAAGCCCTGTGTCAGGCTTTGTGCTGGTAGCGCGGAGCCTCCTTAGGATTCTTTCCCTCTTTCTCTGCCCCTCTGGTGCTCAAGCACATGCTCTCTCTCACTCCCTCCCTCCCCCTAAAAGCAAATAAATAAACTTAAAAATAAAAGACTATTTGGGGGCAGGACTGTGGAAGGGAGACCCAGGTGAGTGCAGAGGAAGAGCATTTCACTTAAACGTATCAATATCACAAAAGTGGAAAGTACGAAGGAACATCACATGTTCAGGACCCAGAGGTATAGAGGAATTTTTGAAGCATAAAGTGAGAGAGCAGAAGAGTTAGGCAAGGTGAGACCACCTAGAAAATAATGATTTTTTGAAAATAACTTCCCTAAATTTTCATTGTCTTAGAGGCTCACATTGTGTGGACGATCTGGAAGACATGCTAAGGTGCTTAGAGTGGGGTCTTCAAAGACCTCTTCTCCTGCAACCTAGGAGGGTGCGTTAGTTTCCCAGGCCTGCCGTAACAGAGTACCACACACTGGCTTAGAATACCATAAATTGATTTTCTCACAGTTCTGGAGACTACAAGTCTGAAATCCAGGTGTTGACAGGGCCATGCTTCCTCTGAACCTGCAGAGGGTAATCCTTGCTTGCCTCTCCCTACCTCCTGCTGGCTGCTTGCAGTCCTTGGCATTCTTTGGCTTGCAAAACTCCAGTCTCAGCCTTTGTTGTCACATGGGATTCTCCCTGTGTATCTATCTGTCTTCACATAGCTGTCTTTTTTAAATTTTATTTTTGTTTCAGTATAGTTAACATACAGTGTTATACTAGTTTCAGGTTTACAATATAGCAATTCAAGAATTTTATACACTACTCAGTGCTCATCACAATAAATGTGCTCTTCATTATCTTTACCAGTTTCACATATCACCTCCCCACTTCCCCTCTGGCAACTACCAGTTTTCTATATTTAAAGAGTCTGGTTTTGCGTTTGTCTCTTTTTTCTTTGTTCGTTTGTCTTGTTTTTTAAATTCTACATATAAGTGAAAGAACATGGTATTTGTCTTTCTCTGGCTGGCTAATTAACTTAGCATTATACCCTCTAGATCCATCCATGTTGTTGCAAATGGAAAGATTTCATTCTTTTTCATGGCTTAGTAATATTCCATTATATAGATTGATTCCATTAGATAGATAGATAGATAGATAGATAGATAGATAGATATAGATACATGTATGACTCTATTTTATATATATATATATATATATATATATATATATATATATATATATATATATCTTCTTTATCCGTTTATCTATTGATGGACATTTGGGTTATTTCCACAGTGCTTTATTCTTTAAAGGACATCAATCATATTGGATTAGGGCCCTGCCCTACTCCATTGTTACCTCATCTTAACCAATTATATCAATGACCCTATTTCCAAATAAGGTCACATTCTGTGATATTGGAAGTTAAGACTTCAACATATCTTTTTGTAGGAAGACACATTTCAACTCATGACAAAGGCACAATTCAATTTTTTAGGTACTTGTAAGCAAATACACTGATTTTATTATAGGTACTATTGCATCTTTGGGCCATTAACTCAATTTTAATGAATACCTACAATAACAATCTAGCCCACTATGCATCCACAGGCACATCAACCCAGCCTTTGTGTTTGCCATGTTCCTTTAGAAATTCCTGTCCTGGGATCCTAAGAAAAAAATCATTTGGTATCATGTCCTTGATATGTTTCACTTTCATGCTTGGATTTTGAGAATAGGACTTCAGAGTTACAAAAAAAAAGATCATGTTTTTGAGCTCAGAATCCTATCTAGTGATTGATTGTCCACCATAGAAGTTGTTTCTGAACTTTTTGATTGTGCATACTTTTGTTCATATTGAATTTGTTCATGGCTCCCCAGTTAACATAGTGGAGATTTTAGGATTCAGTCATTAAAGAAATAACTCAAGGCCATCCAGGAGTACACAGTCTAAATGTTGAAAACCACTATTTTATTTTATTCTATTTTTTTTATTAAATATAATTTTTTGTCAAATTGGTTTCCATACAACAGATTCCCATACCAACAGGTGCCCTCCTCAATGCCCATCACCCACTTTCCCCTCTACCCCCCACCCTCCATCAACCTTCAGTTTGTTCTCAGTATTTAAGAGTCTCTTATGGTTTGCCTCCCTCTCTCTCTGTAGCTTTTTCCCCCTTCCCTTCCCCCATGGTCTTCTGTTAAGTTTCTCAGGATCCACATGAGTGAATACATATGGTATCTGTCTTTCTCTGCCTGACTTATTTCACTTAGCATAATACCCTCCAGTTCCATCCACGTTGCTACAAATGGTCAGATTTCATTCTTTCTCATTGCCACATAGTATTCCATTGTATATATAAACCACATCTTCTTTATCTATTCGTCAGTTGATGGACATTTAGGCTCTTTTCATAATTCGGCTATTGTTGAAAGTGCTGCTATAAATATTGGGGTTCATGTGCCCCTATGCATCTGCACTCCTGTATCCCTTAAGTAAATTGCTAGCAGTGCTATTGCTGGGTCATAGGGTATATCTATTTTTAATTTTTTTGAGGAACCTCCACACTATTTTCCAGAGCGGCTGCACCAGTTTGCATTCCCTCCAACAGGGCAAGAGGGTTCCTGTTTCTCCACAACCTCGCCAGCATCTATAGTCTCCTGATTTGTTCATTTTAGCCACTCTAACAAGCATGGAAACCACTATTTTAGAATAACCTTCAAAACTCTCTGAATAGCTTTATCTGTCTAAAAAGTCGTCTCATTGGCAGTAGATGCATGCCCAAGTATCAAAAAGTAGGGTTGTTGAAATTCACTGTCATTGCAATTCCTAGTGAAACATCTCTTCTCTAGACTCTTTCAGATTTTTATTTCTTTTTATTCCCTTCCCTTGCAGAAGGTTTTCCCCCATATTGGTTTTTTTTTATGTTTATGTTTGAGAGAGACAGAGAAAGTGCAGGCAAGGAGCAAAGAGAGAGGGAGACAGAGGATCTGAAGTGGGCTCCTTGCTGACAGCAGAGAGCCCAACGTGGGACTCAAACTCAAGAGCCATGAGATCATGACCTGAGCTGAAGTAGGATGTCCAACTGACTGAGCCACCCAGGCGCCCCTCCCTGTGAGTTGTGTGTTTTCTCCTTCATATACTTGCATTTTGTTTCCACGACTTATCTCCTAACTGACTTCTCCAATAAGGTCACAGAAATGACTCTTGTAAACCTGTCCAATAGATACTAGCATGGCCCGAAATACTCCATTCTGCTTTCTTTTTTGAATCTAAACTTAATATCTGAACCTTCCTACATGCAATGCATGGGAACTTCTCTTTTGGTAACACACATTTTGGATTAGTTCCCTGGATTTTCAAATTATCTACTCTGAGAAATGTACCTTTGTTAAAGTAGTGATAAGTCGTGTTCTTGATTCCAAGGGGCAATAGGTGGATATAACCAAGTTCTCCTGGGCAAGGTGATTAATTAGTTAGTTGACAAGTAATTTATGCCTCAGATGAGGTAAAATAGGAGATATCTCTGGAGGCAGAATGTGTCTTTTGGCATCTTTCATCTAGTCTACTAACATGTAAAACCTCCTATGTATTGACATTGTGATATTTAATATGGATTTTCAAGTATACATTTACTAAATAGTACATGGACAAAATGGGGTTAGATGGGTGAGGAACTTGATAACTTATTTAGAATCAGATGATTGACACATTCCCCTGTAAATATTTTTATATAAATTATAATTTTGTAAGCTATAAGTGTTTTATTTTTTAAGTTTTAATTTAAATTCCATTTAGTTAACATACAGTGCAATATTAGTTTCAGGTGTAGAATTCAGTGATTCAGCACTTTCATACACCACCCAGGGCTCATTACAAGCATGCTCCTTAATCCCCATCATCTATTTCACCCATCACCTCAAACAGTTCCCTTCTAGTAGCCATCAGTTTGTTCTCTATAGTGAAGAGTCTGTTTCTTGGTTTGCTTCTCTCTTTTTTCACCCGATGATTATTTGTTTTGTTTCTTAAATTTCACATATGAGTGAACTCATATGACATTTGTCTTTCTCTGGCTTATTTCACTTAGCATAATATTCTCTAGCTCCATCTATGTTGTTGCAAATGGCAAGATTTCGTTCATTTTTATGACTGAGTAATATTCCATTGTGGTAATATATATATATATATATATATATATATATATATATATATATATGTATATATATGTATATACATATATATGTATATATATGTATATACATATATATATATATATCAGACTATCTTTATCCATTTATCTGTTGATGGACATTTGGGCTCTTATATTATAAAATTTTTAATTATTATTATTTTTAAAGAGCTGTTTTTTCTTCTCAAAACAGTGCTTTAAAAAGTAACCCACCTATAAAGTTATTCTAATATATAAATTCTTCTAAAGTAACATTTAGTTGTTAACCATTGGACAGTTAATACCCAAATCTGTGTGAACCAGTCTCTTCCAAATTGTCATCAGTGTAGTACATTAGAATCTGGTGCTTTAAAAGTTTTTGAAAACAACTTTGATATAAAAGAATCACTTCATATATGTACAAGTATGGATAATTCACCTTTCATGGATCATTAGAAATACAGAACTAATGTTTAGGTAGATCTGCATGGTTTTTAGTGAGATGACAAGTCCTTGAAATGAAATTAAGTCTGCAATATTATTCAAATTCATTTTGGGATTTCCTCTTGGCAGAAATTACCAGATGACGGCAAATCCAAGAAAACAGTATGGGAACAGAAAATTCATACATTAACCTATCTTTATTTGGGTTTTTCTTAGACAACCATTGTGATTCAAGTAAATGAGCAGTCGAGACTACTGGGCCATTCCACATCATTACACCAAGAGTACAATGAGGAGAGCAGAAATCCATTGGTCTCAATGCTGACATGTGGTGACAATCTATAAGCCTAGGTTTTGAAAGATTAGTGTCACAACAAAGAAATTTTATTCTGTTTCACTTCACTTTTTCAAGTTCAATAAAAATATAGAATGATGATTTGGAAAGAACCTATAGGGTTTTTTTACAAGGTAATAAAAAAGACATTTGTTCTTGAAATCCCCATCTGATTTTTCAGAATCTACTCAAACTAAATGATGAGGATATGATGAAGAATATGGTGTCTTTTGAAAACTCATTTGTGAAAATGTGAGCCCCCTTCAGTGTGACTGCTTCTCTAATCATTTGAGTTTTTGTTGCCTTATGCTGTTCATATCCTGGTAAAATATGGTTGCTGTGGATGAAGTAATAATAATCAACAGAAATTTACACTATTCTAAAAAATTAGTTATAAAGTAATTTAAAGATTATATTTGTCTTGATATTATGAAAAAGATAAGCTGTAAGGTATTCTCTTCCAATGAGATCATTGTGGATTTGTTGAACATGTAGTTAATTTGTATTAAAAATGAATTGATTTCATAACTTTCAGGTGAAAATATTACCTTAAAATACTTCATTTTGACAACCAGAAGTTGGATTTATTTCAATATGGTGCCTTTACTTTCTAAATTTTTTGAGAGAGAGAAAGCAGAGGAGGGGAAGAGGGAAAAGGGGGGAGAGAATTTTAAGCAGGCTCCATGGTCTGCGCAGAGCCTGATGAGAGGCTCATTCTCACAACTGTGAGATCATGATCTGAGCCGAAATCAAGAGTCAGACACTTAACCAACTGAACCATCCAGGCGTCCCTATTTTGGATCTCTATTTGGGATAATCTGCCATATTCCACTTTTGAGTAATTGAAAGTCTTGATTTAGAAATGGGTATATAGTCTGGTTTACACCCAAAGGATTGCACCCAAAGAAAAAGTATGGGAACTGTCTGTACTCACTGAAATATGCGCTATTTATGCCAATCACCATTAATTTAACAATTATTTACTGAGTGCATGCTCTGTGCCAGGTTCTTTTCTACGTTCTGTGTAATCAGTACTGACCAAGACAGGTAAGATCCCTGACTTCATGGAATTTAAATTCTAGAAGGGCCTGGGTTGTGGTGGTGACTGTGGTTTGGGAATAAAAATTAATAAACATAAAATTACTTAAAGAATTAATCAAGAAAAGGAGATAAGTGTTTTGAAGGCAAAAAAAACAAGGTGATTGACTAGATACCCTATTTTCTATAGGATAGAGAATTATAATGATACTTAACATTTGTTGGACATTTACATTGTACCATGTAGCTCTCTGTTGACTGTTTACATAAAGTAGGCTATTTCAGCAATATTTCATTGGGTTGTTTTGTCCCTCCTCGCCATTCCCCTTGCTCAATTGGATGTCACCTTTCTTTATTCCCCTGCTGCTACCATCTTTGATTGTACCTGGATGTACAATAGAAAAAGAGCAAGCAGAAGGATTTTCTTTCTAGATGCAATATGTAGAACTTGGCATGTGTGTATATATAATTACATTATATATATATATGTATATATATGTATATATATATATAATGTATATATATAATGTATATATATAATGTGTGTGTGTATATATATATATATATATATATATATAATACTGACTAAAAAAAATCAAATTACCCTGACATACATTTTTTTACTCTGTGCCAAAAATGTTTTCAGAGAAAATCTCATTTACATACTCAGACTTTGTTTTGTCACTCATTTGTATAAGTGTACTTTCTTACAACATGGGCCCCTGTGTTTTGGAAGTGTCACACACACACAAAGACTGTACAAAAAGACTGTTTTTCCCTTTTCTGTTACTTTGACCTCTGCCCCATCTTTCTAATGCTTACTAATTTATGAAACTGGCTTCCTCAGTGCAGTTTTGTTTTGTGTGTCCAATGAATTACAAACTTTACTAAAAAATACAAAACAAAACAAAAGAAACAATAAAGATGGGGTTTGAACCTATGTAGGTTGAACAGAGGCAGTGTTACCACTATTCTATATTTGAGACAATTACATGTTCCCTCACAGATATATGAGGTATAGAGTATGGAAAGGGATAAACTATAGACAGAGGGAACAAAGACCTTAAGTCAAGAAGGATAATGATGTGTTTGCAGAATGTAAAGTAATTTGGACTCGATTACAGTGAGTAATTGAAAATATCATATGACAATTGCTTTGAGAAGCACATTGGGATAGATCATATAGGGCATTATGAATCCTGGTAGGAGGTTTGTATTTTATTGTAAGAGCAATGCAAGTAAATTAAAGGGCAATAAAATAAAGGAGATAAATGATTTGACTTACATTAACAAAGTCTATTTACTGTATGGAGAATGAAGGGGAGTGGGGTATGGAAGTAAGAACAGTTGAAAAGTTATTGTGGTAGTGAAGGAATCAAATCAAGGCTGCTTGAATTAGGGAAGTGGTAGTGAAAATGGAGAGAAAGGGATCGTTCAAGATATATTTTGGATAGGAGCTCAATAATTATTGACAGGTTGCTTGTGTAAGAATGAAGAAAACAGGACATCAAATTCCATTTTGAATATATTGCTTTTGAGATGTATGATGTTTGAACGGAGATATCATATAGTTAGGTGGAGTCTAAAGCTTGGGGAAAGAGGCCTGAGCTGATGATATCTTTTTGGAATCAGTAGCATATAGTTAGTACTTAAAGCTATGGGCCTCAGTATTTTCTAGAGAAGTGTTCCACAATCCTGATTGTACCTTGGAATCATCTGGGAAACTTTTAAAAAATACAGACACCATGTTCTGCCTGAGGCCAATTAAATAAGAATCTTTGGAGGGGTATCCCCTGTATCATATTTTTAAAGAGCTTTATAAGTGAATTGAGAGGACAGTCAGGCTTGAAAAACACTGGTCTAGGAAGAGAGCATAGATAGGACTGTACTATCTGAACAACTCCATGATGTGGAGGTGGAGAAGAGGTGAAAACAGAAAAGGAGGCTGAAGAGTAAACAATGAGATAAAGCTAGACTGTGGAATCCACAGAGTGAAGTGTTTTGAGAAGACTAGACCTATTTCAAGAAGGTCAGCAGAGTCCAGGGATACAAAGATGAGGACCTTTGAGGAAAGCAGTATGGAAGCTGTTAGAAGCCTTGACAAATGTAGTTTTGATGAGCTGGTGAGATGGGTGATGATCAAGTGGAAGCATCCAAAACCACAGAGCATGTGAAAAGTTTTTATGTGAAGAACAGAGGAAAAGCCATTGGAGGAGGATGTAGGAAAGGAAATCCTTTCTTTTTCCTTAGAGAGATTGACCTTGAGAAGACAGAAGAGATGCCATTCAGTGCTCAAATGCAAATGATGGCTTTTGATGGGAGGAGGGATATTACTACCTTGTAAAAAGAGTGGAGACACTGAGATATTGGTCAACTCACAGGATGAAAGAGTTACTGTCTGATTGCTTCTCTTTCATTCATGAAGTAAGAGGCAACTTGAGCAGCTGAAAGTGGGGTGGCATGTGAGAGTAGGGGTTTGAAGAGAGAGAAGGAGCTGTAAACTGGCCACTTTGGAAAGTGAGAAAATACACTTCCTTTCAGTGCCCTTTCTCAGGCTGTTGTTATGAATTTTAAGTGGGAATGGTCAGCAAGGCTGTGTAGATTTTATTTTTCCCAGAAATATTAAGCTGCTTGGGTGAAAATAGTTGAATGTTTGAGACTTGCCAAGTGGGAGTAATTATAGGAGTGAGGGAGTGTAAGGGAGTGGGGAGTATTTTTTTAAGGAAGTGATTATAATAACGAACTGTAGAAAATGTTCTGCGTAAGGAGCAATGTTTGGATGGGACTTGGCTTTCCTTTTATTCTTTCTGAAGTAGCAATTACATTTTATCCTGGTTGGAGTACAGAAAAGGCCATATTAAGGTTTATTACAAAATACTTTCTCATTTCTTGGAATGGGGTTGAAAAGGAAGAAACCAGCACTAGACTGTGTCCATGATTCATAAGGATAAGAGACAGATTATACCCTCTGGGAAGAGCGGCTACTCTAGATCTAAGGAAGTCTAAGGAAGAATGTACCCAGGGGTAGCTGATCCAGAAGTGAAGGCCAGAAGTGCCCCAGCATGTCATAATCATGTGATGTGTAATTCTTTCACTTTTTCTGAGCTCTCTTTCTGCTGTAGAGAAAGATTTTTTTTTCCTCTACCCATATTAGGTTCATTGGCTGTGGCTTGAAAATTAGATTGAAAAGAGACAGATTAACAAGACAAGAACAAACAAAAGTTTTTTGAAGCTCACATCACAGATACACATGGGAATACTCAGTGATGAGTAACTCAAAGGGCTTGCTAGGACTTGAGTTTATATAACAGCTCAGCAAAGAACAATAATTTTGTATTGAGGTGACAAGACAAATGAAAATGACTTTGAGCTTCTAAGAGTGGCAAATTGTAGCAGGGCAAATATATGAGAAAACTCTTGGTAGATACGAGCTAATTTACACAAGGTTTGTGATGCCCATCCCTCAATGGTGTCTCTGGGATGACAATGGTCTAGAGTTGTCTCTGATAATTAACTTCTGTCCTTCCTGATAGAGAGAGGAGAAGGAACACATTTACAAATTTATGTCCTGCTTTTAGGCATATATGAGGAAAGCAGGGAGGTTTTCTTAAATGTGCTTCTTCTCAGGTGTCTTTAGCTCAAGATCATCAATATGCCAAAGTGGCGTAATTTGGAATGGCATTTTCTGCCACCCTTCACTGCCAAGTTTCCATCAACTGCTGTCCCTGACAGTAATAAGTTCAAGAGACATACTGGTGCTTACTTTTAGGAAAGAAAAAAGGTCCCCAAATAACCCAAGATATATTAAGATATGAGCTTTTACAGCATTGGATCAACTTTTGATCCTATTAATTATTGAGATTTTGGTAGTTCTGCAGAGAAAACAAATGAATTTTGATTTTAAAATTTGATAAATATCAATTTTATTTCAAATATCATGGTATCCTATTTTAATGTATGAAATCATTACAGTGCCACCACTTATGTGTTTTGTTATAAATACCATGTGAAATTTTCATATAACTGTATCACATGGGTGAGAATATGGGGTGGCCCCACCACGGCACCTGTAATCTTGCTGTTTCTTTGCCAACCGATGAGCCACAGAGGTCACTTCTCTCCTGTGTGTCTAGGAGCCTTTCTCCCCGGGACCCATGAAAGTGTGATAATTGAATAAATGGATAAATATGAAAAGCCAGTCCTACCAGTGTTTATGACCCTAGAAGAATTTTACTGCACAGTGAGCACGGGAGAATTATGAGCCAAAACCCTGGAAGTCTGTAATGGTGAAGTCTGAGTTGGGTTTCATGGCAGCAGTACAGAACTTGAACAGGTAAGTGATGTTTTCAGAGACAAATGATAACCGTGAAGCACTTATTCCTCAAATGGCCTAACTCTAGATGACTTAATAGTAGCAACCATATTGAAACCCTTAAAGTGCATTACCTATTCTTCTCATTCGATCCTTGCAAGAACTGTGTAAACGGGTTGAACATGTACAGTTATCTTTAACAATGGCAAGGCCCAGAGATGTCAAGGGGATTGGGTAGAGTCAAACCATCCAGAATGTATTAAATAAAAGGAAGAGGAAGACAAGTGACAATGGCAGAAATTCTGAGCACAACACCGACATCCCTGAAGTTGATTCGTTTCAGCTGCAGATGAACACTCTATGATGTTATAAATGACACTATAAATTGCAGACCAGCTCGGGCTTCCATGAGACCCAGTTAGCAGAAACTGTCAGCTGACAATTCAGGAACATAACTGTGAATGAGAAAGATACCCTTGCCTACTTAATCTCCCCTAGTAAAGAGTATCGGGAGTAGAATGGACCAGAAATTGAAAGGCCACAAGCAGCTTGAGTGAAGGTAAAGCACATTTTAAAGTAATAAAGTATTATGCTTAATGGGCAGGTGATATCTGCAACAGTTAATCCCATAAAAAACTGTTAAAAATTTTACCAGTAGGTTCCACAGCTCAGACTTCAGCCCAATGCTTTATTTGACAATCTGTACGGCTTCCACTATGCTACTGCCGAGTGTTGAGCTTTCCCTGAGCCCTGCACTCCAAGAAAACACTGACAGTTAAGACGTCCCTCACTCTTCTGTGTTCTGGGAAAGAGCTTAGTACAAAGAACCACCCTTCTGGGGGCGCCTGGGTGGCGCAGTCGGTTAAGCGTCCGACTTCAGCCAGGTCACGATCTCGCGGTCCGTGAGTTCGAGCCCCGCGTCGGGCTCTGGGCTGATGGCTCGGAGCCTGGAGCCTGTTTCCGATTCTGTGTCTCCCTCTCTCTCTGCCCCTCCCCCGTTCATGCTCCGTCTCTCTCTGTCGCAAAAATAAATAAACATTGAAAAAAAAAAATTTATAAAAAAGAACCACCCTTCTGCATACGACCTAGATAAGACTCCCAGGTGCCCCCCTTGTTTACCTCTGGCAAGACCAGACACAGAGGATCGAAATTTCCATTCTTCATGTCCTAAATGATTAGCTGAACTGTTTGAAATTGCTGACAGATGGATAAATGCCTGCTAACTTGACATGAGCAAACTTCTTAGGCTTTTCTCCTTTGCCCAGACCACTGAACTTTGGCCTGTCCTTAAGCTTCAGCAAACACTGAATGCATAAGCCACTCACCTAGTGATTCCTCCCAGAGAATATACTGACCTCAAAGAAAAATATTTCCTGCTTAACTGCCCTATCATTCCACCTGCTTATCCCAAGTCCCCATGCTCAGTTCTTTCTAGACTTGTTCACTCCTCCCAGTAAAAGAAAAGCCATGTGCCTGACCTTTGAGGTGCTTACTGACCATGGAGTCAGTGTTCTCCCTATTGCAATAATTCCCCTCCTGCTTTTGCAATCATCTTTTTCTTTGAATAAAGTCTCTCTTTACCTACATCTCTACTTGTTTGCTATTTAACACCACATTCGTTTTCTGTTCTTAATTCAATTACTTCTTATAAATAGCATTTCTGGGGGTGCCTGGAGGGCTCAGTCAGTTAACCTTCGGATTGTTGATTTCAACTCAGGTCATGATCTCATGGTTTGTGAGTTCGAGCCTCGTGTGGGGCTCTGCACTCTCCCTGTCTCTCTGCCCTCCCCAGCTCACACGTGCATTGTCTCTCTCTCTCTCTCTCAAAGTAAATGAATAAACTTGAAAAAAATCTTTAAAAAAAGATACTCTCTTTCCCTCTCCATCTGCCCTTCGCCTGCTTGCATGCACTCTCTCTTTCTCCCTCTCTTTCTCAAAAAAAAAAAAAAAACAAACAAAACAAAACAAAACGAAACAAAACAAAAACACATTTATGATCACACCTTTCCTTCCCCTACATCTACATTTTTGCACCACTACATGAAATGAGGAGTATAATAAAGGATATAATCTGGGTTGACATGAAGAAGGATATTCTATGTATCAGGACAGGAACCAGATATATAGAATAAAAATGTTTTTCTTAGAAAAGCTAGTACACACATTTTAGTACCGTGTTGCAGCCAAGTTCATATCTCCATATTGAACATTATGGAGCTATCTTGGCCTTGTCTTACTCAGATACTGATATCTTAGGTAAGCCTTTAATTTACTTTTAGCCTAAACTTTAACCTAACATAATCTTACTTAAGTAAACCTGAATCTCTTGATGACGATTTATTGTTTTTTAAGTGCGTTCTTTGTTTCTCTCTTACCACGGCATCGAGAATACTAAAGATCTGACATTATTTGGTTCAGTGAAATACTGGTTGGGAGACCTGACACAAGCAGTATGATACATGCAGAGCTAGCTTATAAGTACATACAACCGTGATAAGATTTGAGGCATGAAAAAAATTATACAAGGTTCTTCAGAGTCTGAAATCCTATTTAGTAATTTTGTTAAGTTCTGAAATTTGTGTTAATAGATTTTAATTTGAGACACGACTTCACATGTCTGTCCAGACAAGGCCTGGATACATTTATTGGGCAAAAGTTTGATGAAATAACTTGCATCGAAAAATCCTAGGACTTTTATAAAATATTCCTCCAGGCCACTCCACCAAGTAGAGAACTGATTTATTGTAAAGAATATATTTAAAAGAAATCTTTCTCGAAATGTTGAAAAGTATGCTTATCTTCCCTGTCAAATTTAAAGTTATAGTTTATTTGTAAAAAGTCACCATTCAGGGGTGCCTGCGTGGCTCAGTCGGTTAAGCGTCTGACTTCGGCTCAGGTCATGATCTCACGGTTCATGAGTTTGAGCCCCGCGTTGGGCTCTGTGCTGACAGCTCAGAGCCTGGAGCCTGCTTTGGATTCTGTGTCTCCCCCTCTCTCGGTCCCTCCCATGCTCATGCTCTGTCTCTCTCTGTCTCTCAATAAAAAATAAACGTTAAAAAAATTATTAAAAAAAAAACCTTGGAAAAGTCACCATTCAGGTAGCCGCTTACATAATGCTATGTAATATTATATACATTAACATCACGTTCTCTTAAAATTTCAAATTGGTAGCAGCATTTTTAAATTGTGATAAAATACACATAACATAAATGTTACTATCTTTACCATTTTTAAGTGTAAACCTCAATAGTGTTAAGTATATTCCATATTATCATGTAACCATTCTCCAGACCTTTTTCCTCTTGCAAAACTGAAATGATATATCCATTAAGCAACAGCTCTTCATTTCTCCCTCCCCCTAGCTCCTGACAGCCATTATCCTACTTTTGGTTTCTGTGAGTTTGACTACTCTAGATAATTCATATAAGTAGAATCACAGTATTCGTCTTTTTGTGACTGGCTTCTTTCACTTAGCTTAATGTCCTCAAAGTTCATCCATGTGGTAGTCTGTATATGAATTTCCTTCCTTTTAACGGATGAATAATATCCCATTGTATGTATATAGCATGTTTTGTTTATCCATCCGTCTGTCTATGGACATTTGGGTTGCTTCCATCTCTTGGCTATTGTGAATAATGCTACCGCATAGATGGTATTATTTTCAACCAGACATGGTACGTTTCCCCAGGGCAATTGGTAACGTGTAGGAAGTTTTTGGATGTCACAATGACTTGAGCGCTACTGGCATTTACTACCCAACTGCCAAGGATGCTAAATATCATGCAATATTTAGATCAGAGGTGATTCCTATTAAAGAACTGTCCTTCTCAAAATGCCAATAGCACCCCCATTGAGAAATTCTAAATAACTCAAGTTTGTTAACATATTGGACTCAATTCTCCCAAGAATTTAATGAATTTCAAAGCCAGTATGTGGATGGCTTTCACTTAACGTTCCTGGTAGGACCGTTACCTATATACCTGGATCTAAGCTTCTACTCCTTGTGGAGGAAAACTCTGTAGCAGAATGTTTTAGGGCCAGGCTTGAGTGCTTCTGTGTCTATATGATTTCTGTTACACTAGTAGCAGATAATATGTGAGGAAAGGGAGAGCCATTAGAATACTTCCTGATTGGGTAAAATAACTTCTGCTCTATCCCTACGCATAAATACTGCAGCTTCAGACATGTGCAGGGTCTGAAATAGTGCAAAAACATTAAAAGAAACAATAGTACTTGGGTATAAGACTGGGCAGTGGTGTATTTGTGCTGTTCATATGCCACTCTATTTTGATGTAGTATTTTAAAAAAATAATTTATCAGCAGGAACATTTTTTCAAATAAGAACTTATGTGTAAATCTTATGATACTTATATCCGTAGTTGTCTTTTTAAGCTTATTTGTTTATTTTAGAGAGAGAGAGAGAGAGAGATTGAGAGATTGAGAGAGGAGAGGAGACAGAGTGTGAGCCGGGTAGGGGCAGAGAGAAAGGGAAAGAGAATTCCAAGCAGGCTCCAACCTGTCAGCATGGAGCCTGATGCAGGGCTTGAGCTCACAAACAGGGAGATTATGACTCAATCTGAAATCAAGAGTTGCGTGCTCAACCAGCTGAGTTACCCAGGTGCTCCTCTTTAGTTTTCTTTATAGTTAAATTCCATATATGTAAATTTATAAACAAAAGAGTTTAGTTCTACCTGTTTTTAGAACTACTAAAATAAAATAATGTTCAGTGTATTAAGTCATGCTTCCTTCACTCAATATTATTTTCCTAAGATTAATCCTTCTTTTTTTAGATTTGTCAAGGAATTTTCATAATCTTTGAAAGCAGCCCTCCTTTTTATGATAGGTTTAATAAGTAGCACAGGGGATTAGGACCCAGTAGTGAATATATAATTCTTCTTTTTCACTCTAACTCCAATAAGTGGAGCATGATATATAAATCCAGTAAGGAAATTATCAAAAGCAAACAGGATTAGGAAGTTGCTGTAGAAAAAATATTGTTTCCATAGAAAACTATACATCTAGGCTCTTGGATTCTAGCTTTGTTCCTTACCTTTGAGCCATTTTACAACTTTTTGAGCTGTAGATAACTGACACACATGTAAATTTTGCCCTCTCTGATAGAGGTTTAATGAACAGCCCTTCCCTACCACACACACACACACACACACACACACACTCATGCTCACACACACTTTCACTCTTCTACTCCTGGAAAAAGTTGCTTTGCCTCATTTTGCAAATTCTATTACACCGTACGGATTTGTGCTTTTTGGCTTTTCTTTTGAGCTACATAGGACATCTGCCTGATTCCCTCATGTGAATAAGAGAAATCTTTACCACATGTTCATTTTTATATCTGTATGAGAGTCATGATTTTACCTTTTTCTGAACAGTAGCTTTTAACGTTATCAAGCAAATACAAAGAATTAACTTTAATATTATGAGGAGAGGATAATTTTATAAAGCACTCTCACCTTTGACAAAACTTGAGAAAATCCTCATCCTTGTTAAGGACTACCACTGCAGGGAAGATCATACATTTCTAAGGAACAGAGACTTAGCAGGTGTTCAAATCTCATGCTTTGTAGAGCTGTATCTTCCATTTGAATAGAATAAATGGAACACTGTTAACAACCACATTCGTGAATTGTTGAATGCTAACAGACTTTTCTTAGCAAAGCTATAACTCAACCAATTAACGTAGATAAAATACTGTCCTATAACTTCCTAGTAAGGTTCTCCTTCATCATCCTGAGCCAGAACTGCCTCACAGTATTATTCAATAGGTTTAATGGCGTATTAGGAAAGGTGTTCCATGACATGCTTTTATAATCTTTACGTACAGACCTATGATATCCAATGACAGGAAAAAGACATAGATATACAACTCCAACATTTCAATATGACAAAAAAGAATGGAATTCTAAGTCTTCTGACCTTAGAAAGACTCAGCATGTTGTGCTGAAGTCACTTCAGTGAAGGAAGGCTTTACAAAGTTGTTAATTAATCTAGGGCTGGCACCCTTTGGGAAGAATACCAAAAAATTGGAACAAAAAGGAGGTGCAGCTTACCTCACAGCAGGAAAGAAGGGACCTTTTAATTGGATTAAATCACATCACCACAAAATTTATGGATCCTGGCCACTATGCCAAAGAGGTGAGAAAATTTTAAATTAATTCATTAAGCTGGTTGGGAGGGGTAAAACTCATCATTCACTCAGAAATTTCAAAGACAAAGTTTATGAATGCAAAGACATAAGTAGGAGCCATGAAAATAAAAGTTCTGGAAGTTTTGTGACCTCCCCTATGTTGTCCACTGCATCCTGAAGCCATATGTTTATGTTGGTAAGAATCTCTGAGAACAGTTGTAGGGAAAAATTTCTAATAGAAGTACAAAAAAACAATGCCAGTCTATTGTATATTTTTCCTAAAAAAGCAATTTTAATATGGGAACAAAATATGTATTATTCATATGCATTAAAAAAAGATAGTCTGCAGGTGAGTCTTTACATTTCAGTCATCACTCAAAATATTGAAAAGATTTTTGAAAGAAAAACTATGGGGCTTTACTATGAATGTTTTTAATCATATGAAACTTATAAAAAGCATTCATATTACAGATGATATATATTGTAAATTCCTAATATATCTATCCAGAGGACATCTCAGGAAATTATGAAGATGATAAATTGTGGTTAAACTGATTTTTCTGCAATTAAAAAAATCACAAGTTGAATTAATTAATTTATGTCGAGTCAATGTAAGGAGTTGTAACTTAAAAAAAGATTTTCATAAATCTAACTCTTTGAAGAGTTGAAAAATAAGAGTTTTGATTATGTATATACTTATTTCTTCAAGGACTGACAATGAATGTTTTGGATTTCCTTGACCCTCTACTTGCTTACCTTTCAACATCCAACCTTAATATACCTTATAAAAGAAATTTTTCAAATAAACAGTGTTTAAAATAAAATTAATTCAGTTAATTTTAATTATTCCATATGGGTAGAAAACATGTGGTCCCTCCAGCATTTTTTTTCCTATACTGAATGATGTCCCATAATAGAAACCAGAATAAATTGTAAATTTTGAAAAGACTGAAACCTGGGTTCCTAGGGCAGAATTTAAACTTAGGTGATCTGTAGTGTCCATGGAGTGGACAAAAATGTTCTTCTTTGGTAGTAAGCAAATTATAAAGTAATTTGGTTGAAAAAGATATTTGTGAGAGGAATATGGCGGCAGAGTAGGAGGACTCTAGACTAGTCTCATCCCTGGGACACAACTAGATAACTATCAAATCATTCTGAATACCTCGGAAATCAACCTGAGGACTGACTGAACAAACTCCACAACTATAGGGAGAGAAGGGGCCACATCAAAGAAGGCACGAAGTGCAGAGACGTGGTTTTGGGGAGAAGTGGATCTCAGGCACTGTGTAGGGGAGGGAGCCATGGTCGCAGAGAAAGGTAAGGGAGAGAGGAGCACACAGGGGAACAGAAAGGGAGAACATTTCCCAAAGTTGTGGGCTTGGAAAATGAGTGGGGCTGAATCTCTGGAGTTCTTGCTACCAGAAAGGCTTGAAAACAGAAGTTTGAAAGGTCTGCAAGCTTGGCTGGGATAGGGCCCTGAGGGCATAGCCCTACTCCTAGAGAAAAGGCAGGCAAACAACCCTGGGGGTAGATGGTGTGGCAACAGCTATCTGAGGAACAACCAGGGCACACAGGGGAAAGAATATTCTCTCAAAGTACATCCTTGAAAGGTAGCATTTATGGAGATGTTTCTCCAGGGACAAAGGAGCCAGCTGGTGCCATTTCCCTCCCCTACACCTCAGCATAAATGCTGAGCCACCTGCATAGGGCAGCCGGGCCCTGACACTGAATGCCTAGCCTGCTTGTACCAAGTCCCACACCTCTGGCTCTGGTAGTACTTCCCTGATTTGTAAAGCTTGCCTCAGTGTCAAGCAGGCACTCTTCCCCAGAAGATCAGCAGAAACCCCTGCCCACACATCTCCTGACCAGAGTTTTCTGCAGAACCTCAGTTCTGGTTGAAGTAGTATCAGGTCTCATTTCACAAGCAGACCAGAGAATACCTAGTGAAAACTCACCGCATTCTGGCCAAGGACCAAACACTGCCCACCTCAGACAAGGAGAACCTCTGCAGATGACTGGACTGATAAAATAGCCAAAATACAACAGCAAAGTGAAAGCAGCACGTACTGGAGACGCTACCTGAAGCTCCAGGCACTACATGACCTCTTTGTAAGGTCATTAGTTTCAGGAGCAGGAGACCTAACTGTCTTTTCATTCACAGAGAAGAAGACAGACTTAGACAAATTGCAGAATAGCCAGAGCAACTTTGAAAAAGAAAGGGAAAGCTGAAGGCATCACCATTCTGGATTTCAAGTTATATTACAAAGCTGTAGTGATCAAAACAGTATGGTACTGCCACAAAAACAGACACATAGACAATTGGAACAGAATAGAAAATGCAGGAATGAACTCATCACTATATGGCCAATTAGTCCTCGAGAAAAAAGGAAAGAATATCCAATGTGAAAAAGTCTCTTCAATAAATGGTGTTGGGAAAATTGGACAGCAAATGCAAAAAGAAAGAAACTGGATCACTTTCTTACACCATACACAAAAATAAATTCAAAATGAATGAACGACCTAAATGTGAGACCTGAAACCTTAAAAATGCTAGGAGAGAACACAGGCAGTAACTTCTTTGATATCAGCAATAGCAACTTCTTTCTAGATATGTCTCCTGAGGCAAGGGAAACAAAAGCAAAACTAAACTATGGGGACTACATCAAAATAAAAAGCTTCTCCACAGCAAAAGAAATAATTGATAAAACTAAAAGGCAACCTACAGAATGGGAGAAGATTTTTGCCAATGACATATCTGATAAATGGTTAGTATCCAAAATACATAATGAAATTATAAAACTCAACACCCCCAAAAATAAATAATCCAATTTAAAAATGGGCAGAAGGCATGACTGACATTTCTCCAAAGATGACATCCAGATGGTAAACAGGCACATGAAAACATGCTCAGCAACACTGATCATCAGGGAAATGCAAATCAAAACTACGATATCACCTTCCACTAGTCAGAATGGCTAAAATCAACAACATGAGAAACAACAGGTGTTGACAAGGATGTGGAGAAAGGGGAATCCTCTTGCACTGTTGGTGTAGCCACTGTGGAAACTAGTATGAGTTTTCTTAAAAATTAAAAATAGAACTACCTTAATATCTAGCAATTGCACTACTAGGTATTTACCCAAAAAATACAAAGATACTAATTCAAAGGGATACATGCACCTTGATGTTTATAGCATCATTACCTACAATAGCCAAATTATGGAAACAGCCCAAAGGTCCAATGATTGATGAATGGATGAGGAAGATGTGGTATATAAATATACAATGGAATATTACCTAGCCATAAAGTAGTATGAAATCTGGCCATTTGCAATGACATGGATGCAGCTTGAGAGTATTATGCTAAGTGAAATAAGTCAGTCAGAGAAAGACAAATACCATAAGAATACATACATATGTGGAATTTAAGAAACAAAACAAACGAGCAAAGGAAAAAAGAGAGAGAGAAAGGCAAACCAAGAAACAGACTCAACTATAGAGAACAAACTGATGGTTACCAGAAGGGAGGTGGGTGGGGGTATGGGTTAAATAGGTGATGGGGATTAAGGAGTGCACTTGTCCTGATGAGCATTGGGTGTGGTATGGAGGTGTTGAATCACTATATTGTACCCCTGAAATTAATACTACCCTGTATGTTAACTAACTGGAATTTAAATAAAAACTTTAAAAAAATAGAAAAAGATATTTGCTTGTAGTTTAGTATAATATTAGTATTGTTCAAGGAAGAAGAAAGTACATATACTTCTCTGACGTGCCAACTTATTTTTTTACTTTCTGTGGAATAACTCCCTGATATTATATACTTGGATTTTCTTTGCTATGAAATCAAAATAGGAGTTTTCTAGCATTATATTTACATGCATGAATTAAAGTATTGTTTTTTTATTAACAAGAAAATAACCAACCATGTAACTTGCAGAATTGTAAATCTGAAAATTGGTCAAAGTAGATCAGAATTTGTGATTGGAGAAATGAGAAGAAATTGTAAAGTTTAGCCCATAGGTAAGGTAATAGTATTTATTAAATTTATACCATGTACACAGTATTATATTAAGGGAGCACCTTCCCCTTCTGACATGTTATTCTTAACATATGAACATTTAATGATAATTATAAATCAAATTCCAAGTCCAAAGTATTTTATACTTATATGACAATTTTAATAGATTAAAGACATTTAATGTCACAATGCTGAACTTCAAAAGCATGGGTGGTTGAAAAATATCCTCACCCTTTTGTTTTCTGAAAAACCTCTAAACTCAGAGGACCACTCTGTCTTGAATATCTGAGATAAAATCTACTTTCACCCTTTCTTAGTGATTCAGATAAGACCCATCCATCTCCTTTCTTCCTCATGGCTTCTCTAAGACTCACTAATGACTTCTTTACTTGCCTCCCCATAAACTCCAGGTTTCCTTTAAGATGTTCCTCAATAACAAATGTGCTCCCTATTGCAATACCCTGAATAAAATAATCTCCTTAATTGTCCACTACATTTTATCTTTCCTAGTTTGAGACCATGGAATTGGACTTTGCCTCTAGATCCTCATTTACTCCACCCAAATAAAAGGTCATCTTAGAGCCTTTCTAGTCATCCCTGGCTAGAGATCTGCCACCCAGTGATGAGTGTGACTTATATCCTAGGGCTTCAGACTCTTTTCCACTGTAAGTATTTGATTTTTGATTTCTTTTGTTCCTTTTGTTCTGATTTGATTTCTGCTGCCAGCTTCTTTTGGTTTCATGGTCTGACAATTTGATATCTATGGAAACTAATTTATAGAGATCTTTGTTGGGTGAAAGATGGCAGAAATCTGGTCTGTTAGTCTTTTCCATTTGTCTATTTGCCTATTTTAGGTCCAAATCAGTGAAGAATTTCATGTTCACCAGGAAGTAAATACCTGGACTGGTAAGGATTTATGTGTTTATGCTTAACCTATGACTGAAATTTTAGAATTGAAGCTATATGCTTTCTCTTTGTTTGTATCTTTCTATATGTTTGTATGTCTGTAAGTCATAGAATTTACCCTTAATCATGTGACTGTGTAATATATTCCTACCTCCACATGGTATTAATAAATAAATAAGTAAATAAAACTATAAAACCTTTTAAAGGAGCTCTACTCTGATTGGCTTCTAAAGATTAAAAGGAAACAATTTATGGAAATAGAATATTCTTAAAAGTCTCAGAATATGAGTTGATTTAAATTTCACAACTTTCAGTTTGCTTGATTTAAAATGTATTCTTATAGAAATATGTTAAGAAATCAAATTTACCTACTTTAGTTAAGTCTTTGGTAAATGACCCTAGCTTGATATCTTTGGTTTAATAAAAATTTTTACCTTTTCTAACTTATGAATGTTAGATATAGGGATATATTTATCTTCTCTAATTTATGAGTGGTAAGTATAGGGATATACTTATAAACTATTACTATACTTTTGTATATTCTTCCTATAATTATACATGTTTACTAATTGAATAGGTTAGTATTTCTTGTACTAAATGTTTAAGATTATGAAAAATATAAATTTGTATTTAACCAGGTCATATCACTATTTGGCAAGCTTTGTTTGTATTATGTTAGCTTGAACATAATTTCCAAGATCTCTAGGTAATTTAAAGTCCTGTAGTAATACAACAAAAAGTCTTGTACTGATACTAAATTGGGTTAATTAATGGATACTAAATGTATAATTAGTTCATTCCTAGGTAAAATAGAATACTTAAATATTGATTAGTAAACATAACTTTATATACTTTTGTTATTATGTATATATACTACTGAGGGGTTATAGATACTTGAATCTGCAAATGAACACATTCATTGTCCCCACCTTGAGAAGATATAGACATAAAAAAGAATATGTATGGATATAGACATCTGTAGGAGATTTTAAGAAAGGGAATTTTATCTCTTGTGTTCAAAGCTGGCCAAGATTTAATGGTTTTTTAAGATCATATATTAAAAAAAAAGAGGTTTGGTGTTAAATATTATACTGATAGAAAACTGGAGTTTGGTTTCTTTCTATTAAAATGAAAAAAATTCTTAGATTATTGATTTCCTCTTACTCAAAGATTGTAAAATATTATTCCTTTTAAATATTTTTTTTAATTGAGGTATAAATGACATACAACATTGTATTAGTTTCAGGTGTACAACATAATGATTTGATGTTTGTATATATTGTGAAATGATTACCCAGTAACCCTAGTTATAGTTAACATCTGTCACAATACATAGTTACAATTTTTTTTCTTGTGGTAGGGACTTCATCTTAGCAACTTTCAAATATGCAATAAGGTGTTATTAACTACAGTTAACCTGCTGCACCTTATGTCCCCATGAAGTTAATTATTTTATAACTGGAAGCTTATACATTTTGACCCCCTTCACCCATGACTCCTATCGCCCACCCCCAATCTCTATCGATAACCAATCTGTTCTCTGTACCTATGAGCTTGGTGTTTTACCTGCTATGTTATCTATTTAGCAAAGATTCTGTGTCTTTTTGTTTTCTGCTGGTTTATTTATCTATTTTTATGAATATATTTTATTGTCAAATTGGCTTACATCCCACCAAGTGCCCCCCTCAATACGCATCACCCATTTTCCCTCTCTCCTATCCCCCCATCCACTCTTAGTTTGTTCTCTGTATTTAATAGTCTCATGTGGTTTGCCTCCTTCCCTCTATGTTTGTATCTATTTTTTTCCCTTCTTTCCCCCCATGGTCTTCTGTTCAGTTTCTCAAGATCCACATATGAGTGAAAACATATGATATCTGTCCTTCTCTGACTGACTTATTTCACTCAGCTTAATACTTCCCAGTTCACTCCACATTGCTGCAAATGACATGATTTCATTCTTTCTCATTGCCAAGTAGTATCCATTGAATATATTATTCACATCTTCTTTATCCATTCATCATCAGTTGATGGACATTTAGGCTCTTTCCATAATCTGGCTATTGTTGAAAGCGCTGCTATAAACATTGGGGTACACGTACCCCTATGCATCAGCACTCCTGTATCCCTTAGCTAAATTCCCAGTAGTGCTATTGCTGAGTCATAGGGTAGCTCTATTTTTAATTTTTTGAGGAGCCTCCGCACTATTTTCCAGACTGACTGCACCAGTTTGCATTCCCACCAACAATGCAAGAGGTTTCCTGTTTGTCCACATCCTCTCCAGCTCTATAGTCTCCCGATTTGTTCATTTTAGCCACTCTGACCGGTGTGAGGTGGTATCTCGGTGTGGCTTTGATTTTTATTTCCCTGATGATGAGTCATGTTGAGTATCTTTTCATGGGTCTGTTGGCCATCTGGATGTCTTCTTTGGAAAAGTGTCTCTTCATGCCTTCTGCCCATTTCTTCACTGGATTATTTGTTTTTCAGCTGTTGAGTTTGTGAAGTTCTTTATAGAAGTTGGATACTAACCCTTTATCTGATATGTCATTTGCAAATATGTTTTCCCATTCTGTTGGTTGCCTTTTAGTTTTGTTGATTGTTTCCTCTGCAGTGCAGAAGACTTTCATCTTGATGAGGTGCCAATAGTTCATTTTTTGCTTTTAATTCCCTTGCCTTTGGAGATGTGTCACGTAAGAAATTGCTGTGGCTGAGGTCAAAAAGGTTGTTGCCTGCTTTCTCCTCTGGGGTTTGGATAGTTTCCTGTCTCACATTGAGGTCTTTCATCCATTTTGAGTTTATTTTTGTGTATGGTGTAAGAAGGTGGTCTAGTTTCATTCTTCTGCATGTTGCTTTCCTGTTCTTCCAGCACCATTTGTGGAAGAGACTGTCTTTTTTCCAGTGGATGCTCTTTCCTGCTTTGTCAAAGATTAGTTGGCCATACATTTGTGAGTCCAATTCTGGGTTCTCTATTCTATTCCATTGGTCTATGTGTCTGTTTTTATGCCAATACCATACTGTCTTGATTACAGCTTTGTAGTAGAGGTTAAAATCTGGGATTGTGATGCCTCCCACTTTGGTTTTCTTCTTCAATATTACTTTGGCTATTTGGGGTCTTTTGTGGTTCCATACACATTTTAGGATTGTTTGTTCTAGCTTTGAGAAGAATGCTGGTGCAATTTTGATTGGGATTGCATTGAATGTATAGATTGCTTTGGGTAGTATTGACTTTTGGCAATATTTATTCTTCCAATCTGTAAGCATGGAATGCTTTTCCATTTATTTGGTCTTCTTCAATTTCCTCCATAAGCTTTCTATAGTTTTCAGCATACAGGAAAGATTCAGTGTCTTAACAGAATAACCATTTATGGTTTGTGTTAACTTTATCAAATCCTTACTTATTTAGGAAAACAAAGGTTTCTCACTTAGGAAAAAGCTAAGGGTCTTTATCTCCTATGTTTACTTTTAAAAAATATATTATTGTACCTTCAGCTGAAATAGGTATCCATGTATTTTTTTCGTAGTAACCTATGGTCCTATCTTAATCAAGTGTTCACATCTCCTGACACCATTTGATATTTTGTCTTCCCTAAATAAAATCCTAATTGATATCTTTTACTCATACCATTGTCTTCCTATAGGCCCTTAGAAAGTCACAAAGGATTTGTTTTTTCACATTGCAAAAAGGTACTCAAAATAATTAGGTTTATTTGATTTTATTGTATGATTATTGATTTATTTGATTGATAAGTTTCATGGGAAGCATTGTCAAATCAGAAGAGTTGCTTAGCCTTTTCTAGGTTAAATATATATGGGTAAAACATTATAAACATACTTTAGACAGTGTATACAGTATGAGAAATTTCTAGAGAATTCTAAGGAATTGGCAATGCCCCACCCGTCCTTAATATTTATCAGAGTCCCGGTATTGCTTTGATTGATATTAGACAACAACAGGACATATATGGAAATATTGGTTATACCATCAAGGCCTTGTGGGGACTGTGATATTCAAGAATGATACTCATATAATTAAATGTTACCAGATGCTTTTGATGAACTAAAGGTTCACTTTATGGAGACAACATTTACAAAGTCCTAGTGGGGAAAACTGGTTTGGTGCCTGGCTTATAGGCTTCAGGTGAGTGAGGGGTGGGGGGGGGGGGCACTTCCAGGCGGACACAGAAAACTTAGGATATTTTGGGGACTTCAAGAAGAAAGGAATTTGCTCAAATCTATATTACTGCAGATGGAATCGTATGGTGAGTTCTTGGCTTGACTTCTCTGCCTCAGGGGCTCTTAAAAGTCCAATCAGAGTTTCCTTATGAAAATTTCCAGGAAAAGAAAATAAATAAGAAGCCTATATAGTCAATTACTAATTTCGCTCACCTATGTAAATAATTAGATTAATGAGACCAGTCTTATTCTGTGATCAAGAATTATCTTTCTTTGATATTATTTTTGATGAAAAAGGTAGAGACTACACAGAGGAATTTTGATTTTCTTTTCTTTTTTTTTTAATTTTTTTTTCAACGTTTATTTATTTTTGGGACAGAGAGAGACAGAGCATGAACGGGGTAGGGGCAGAGAGAGAGGGAGACACAGAATCGGAAACAGGCTTCAGGCTCTGAGCCATCAGCCCAGAGCCAGATGCGGGGCTTGAACTCACGGACCGCGAGATCGTGACCTGGCCGAAGTCGGACGCTTAACTGACTGCGCCACCCAGGCGCCCCGGAATTTTGATTTTCAATGGAAAACTATGCAGTGTCTTTAGTATAATCTTCTGGTTATCAGATTTTAATAATATTCATTGTCTTTGAGCTATTTTGCACCATTTTGTAAATTATGGGTAATGGATAGATACCCAACTCTCTTGCCTGGTGAAGATTCTATGGGCTTCTCCTACTCTGCAAAACCCAGTTTTGGTATCTAGCTGCAAATTGGAATGGATTCTGTTATCTTGCTCAAATTGTCAAACCTTATCAGATTTTTAATTTTTCACACTTCCTCCAATACCTGGTTATAATTCTTCTCCAAACTAATATTTCTGATTTTTGTCCCCACCACCTGATTTGGAGTCACTAAGAATTAAAATCTCCCCATCCAGGTTATCATTGGAACTCTAGGTTGCCTTGTAGCTGACTTTTTCCTCCAAGATCTGAAGAAGACTTGCTAGCAGAAGGTCAGTGAATTGCTATAAACTTTGAAAATCTCTTCACCATAACAGATTATGCATGGGCTGGAATTCTCCGTAGGAAAACCACTATCTGAACCACTGAGGAATTCTAGCAAGATGCTTGTTCATGCATGTACTTATATGAGTAGTAACCAGGATGGTGGGCAACCTCACTAAGAGCATTGACATCCTAGTTGAGAGTTTCAATAAATTCAGTGCTACATAACTGAAAGATTTTCTGCCAGCCTCTTGGAATCTGCTAGACTAGTTACTCTGAGTTCAGTCTCAACTGAACCATTTGTGTATTTCTTCTTTTTTGCAACCATTTGTGTATTTCTTCTTTTTTATTTAGGCAATCTTCTTTTAAGATGCCTGTTCTCCAGTGCTCTGAAACAACTGACCTTTGCCACTAACTCTCAGGTGTTACAGGAACAATGTCAATAAAATCCTGAGGAATCTATTATGTTAAACACTGACTTGCCCCACTCAGGTTTATGAATGCCTTTGAGTTATTCAACAGCAATGATACTCACCCATCACAAACAAAAGAGAGGACTAGCAATGTTAACATATATCTGAGCCCTATGATCCTGGGAAGCAGTGAATATTGAAAAATCTTCCACACTTTTGTGTTCTGAGAATATGCTAACCACGAAGGACGCCCCTGCTCTCCCATATTCTGAGATAAGACCACCTCTACCCTTTCTCGTTGACGCAGTTAAGAGTCATTCCTCTCCATCCTTTCTATGACTCTCATAAAACTTACTAATGACTCTCTTGTTTACCTGCATCTCTAAAACCCCAGACTTCCTTTTTTTCTTTGTGATGTTTCTTACTAATGAACACGCTCCCTCTTGTAATAGGCTGATTAGAATAAGTTGTTTAATTGTCCAGTGCATTCTATCTTTCACAAATGTCAAGATCCAATAAAGTGACACATCCTATTTCATAGGCAAGAGCAAAGACTCTTAGGTAGAAAATAACACCTTTACTCTCATGATTCATGACATTTATCAGAAGAAATTAATATCACTCTATACTAATCCAATTAATCTTACACTATAAATATTGTGAAATAATTCACTAAAAACGAGATAAGTTATTTTAAAATTTTGGCTCAAAGGACTTTAGCTGTCATTTAATCGTCCCCATAGGCAAAAAGAAAGTGACCATTGCCATGGAGAGCTGAAAATATGCGAGTCACCATAGAGAAATAACCCCTGTGCGTACAGGAGTGTTTGTGTAGTGTTTGCTGTCTTCTCTAACTAGTTTTGCCGTTTTGTTTATTCTGAAAGCAGTCCTACAAGGGTCTTTTGAGTAAAATATTTTGCTAAAGCCTTGGAAAAATTGGAGGGAGAGTAAAACAGGAAGTGGAAGACAATTTAAATTTAAAATATGTAATAAAATCATTGTCACAAAATGTCTCTGTGAACCCCACTCTGGAAAGCCCCTCACTGGTTGTACTTCTCTTGTTGTCCAATGTTCCTTGCCCTAGGATAACTCTGCTTCCTCCTTCTTCTGCTTCTAGATCACTCACTTAATTTTTACAAGTTGTGAAATGTTATAAACACAGAAAATAGTGTTAAAAGATGATTTTCAGAGATAGTAAAAGCATGACTCTTATACAGATATATAAATGGACACAGGTTAAATAATTTATTGTATTTATATGCTATGAGTGAACCAGAAAGATGTTATAACCAGTTCATTAGTTCATGGCATAGATTGTATTGATGATTTCATGGCTGTATACTTATCTTCAAACTCATCATGTTTTATACATTAAATATTTGCAGCTTTTTGTATGTCATTATGCTTCAATAAAATGGGTAAAAAAGGAAAACTCAAAGTATCACACATTTATACAGAGTAAAGTAGAGATTGATTTTAAATGGAGAGAGGGTTGTGGTTTTTATTTTTGGCTGTGGGAGAGGAAATCAATTAAATCTCTACCAGTTTAATAGACTGCCAAAATTTAATGTGACAAAGTTGAACTTTATTTGACCATTGTACCTGTAAGTTATCTACGGATTATAAAGAGGTGCAAAATAGCCAAGATAGTGAACAGAGCTATAATCTGATAACTCAGAAATGTAGTGTAGAAAATGTATAGTTTTCCACTGAGATGTATGTAATTTTCCCTACAATAAACATGCGTATGACCTATAAAAAAGGATAAAGATGTTTTAATTATTTCAGATCTCCTTTTTAAAAGAAATAAATTACAATACACACAGCTAAAGTGCTAAACCCCTCCTTTCTTGCCCCTTTCTGTCGAAAACTTACCACTGCCCTAAAGTCATTATATATTTTGTCCTAAACATTTTTTTGTTCTTTTACTACAAATGTAAGTGCCCACAAAAGTACATCCTTTTTTGTTCTACATTTAGTAATTTAGAAAATTATATCATTATATTTATTTTCATGAACAAATTTTTGACTTGACCATATATTTTTGAGATAATAATGTGAAGTAGAATAAAAATTCCAATTTTAAACCATCGTTGTATTTCTCATATAAAACAGTTGTTAAAAACTTTTGTTTATTTTAAAATATATAGCTGAACTTGATTTTCTCATTTTTTGGTATATTTTCTTTTTTTAAAAATTTTTTTTCAACATTTATTTATTTTTGGGACAGAGAGAGACAGAGCATGAACAGGGGAGGGGCAGAGAGAGAGGGAGACACAGAATCGGAAACAGGCTCCAGACTCTGAGCCATCAGCCCAGAGCCTGACGCGGGGCTCGAACTCACGGACCGCGAGATCGTGACCTGGCTGAAGTCGGACGCTTAACCGACTGCGCCACCCAGGCGCCCCATTTTTGGTATATTTTCATAAGCAAGATTTGTCTGTATTTTTTTCTTTCTCATATTGCCATAGCTGATTTTTGTATGAAGGTTATATTCACTTGATAAAATTATTTGGGTGGTTTGTCTATTTTCCATTCCTTGGAACTGTGTTTCTAAAATAAGAATGAACTGATCCCTGAAAATTTGCTAGGCTGCCATGTGAAAACTTCTGTACTGGTTCAGGTTTTTAAATTTTTCTTATTGAATGGATTTTAATGCATTACGTTTTTTTTTCCAGGAAATTGTCCACTTTATCACATTTTGACATAAAGATGTGCATGATATTCTCTATTTTGATTATTATTTTTACTGGTGTAAAAAACACAAAACATAAAGCATACCATTGTAATTTGTTTTAACTGTACATTTAAGTAGTATTAACTATACTCATATTGTCATACAGCCAATCCCCAGAACTTTAAAATTAAACTTTAAAATTAAAGCTCAATGTCATTAAAAAATAATTCCCCATTCACCCTCTCCCCTAGCCTCTGGCAACCACCCTTGTACGTTTTGTCTCTATGAATTGTACTAATCAATACAGCTCAAGTAAACGGAATTATACAATGTTTGTTTTTTGTGACTGGCTTATTTAATAGAATAATGTCTTCAAGGTTCATTTGTGTTGTAGTATATATCAGAAGTTCCTACCTTTTTAATGCTGAATAATATTCCGTTGCATATATATACCACATTTTGCTTATTCATTTACCTGCCAAGAGACACTTGGGTTGCTTCCATCACTTGATTTCTATGAATAATGCTGCTGTGAGCTTGGGTGTATAAATATCTGTTCAAGTTCCTGCTTTCTAATCTTTTGGATATATATCCACAGGTGGAAATGCTAGATCATATGGCAATTCCATTTTGGGGTTTTTGACAAACTACCATACAGTTTTCCATAGAGGGTGCATCATCTGACATTCCTACCAACTGCGCAGAAAGATTCCAATTTGTCCATATCTTTACTAACACTTGGGCATTGTTTTCTTTGTTTATTTTGTGGTTTTTTTTTCCTGATTCTAGTCTTTCCAATGGATGTAAGCTATTATCTCATTGTAGTTTTGATTTGCACTTCCCTAATAATTAGTGATGTTGAGCATCTTTTCATGAACTTGCTGGCCATTTGTAAATCATGTTTGGAAAAATGTCTATTCAAGCCCTTTATCCATTTTTTTTTAACTTGGCTGTTTTTTTGAGGTCGAGATGAGAGTGTATTATTTGTATATTTTGCATTTTAACCCCTTATCAGATATATGATTTGCAGATATTTTTACCTAAAAATTTTTGCCATAAGTACTGCACTCATGTGTTCTTTTTACTTTTAATATTGAATATGCACCATCTCTCCCTCCCTCCCTCATCCTCTCTCTCTCTCTCTCCCTCTCTCTCGCGTACACACACACACACACACACACACACACCACACCCTTCTCCCAAATGGAACAAACTTTTCAGAGTTTTTTCTATTTTTAGTCTATTTTGATACATAACATTTTTGATTGATTTTTTTATTGGTTTTCTCTTTCATTAATGATTATTTTATTTACTTCTTTCTGTTTCTGTTTGTTTTTTCCTTTTTTGAACTCTTGACTTGGTTGCTCTGTTTATTTGACATTTCTTCTCTAATATATATGTTTAATTTTTAAAATGTCCTTCCATGTGCTTTTTAGCTTCATTCTTCAAGTATTGATATACAGATTTGGTGATAGGTATTTCATTCATTCAGGTCTATAAATCCATATTATTCATATAACTGTGGAGTAATTTTTGCTTTTTCTGCTCAGGACTATGGTTTTCTTTTTGAAGCATCAATATCTTCAATCAATACTAGAAGACTGTCAGCCATTTTCCCTTCTAACATTGCCTAATGCACATTCTCTCTACTCTTCTTTCCTTCAGGAACATGTGCTAAAAATATATTGTACTTCCATTTTATCCCCAATTGCTCTTAAACTTTCTTACCTATTTTCCATCTCTATTTCTCTATATGGTGTTTGGAGCAATTATTTCTCACACCTATTATTCAGATCACCACTTTTCTCTTCAGCTGGGTCTAACTTACTTTTGAACACAAATACGTGCATTTAATTGATCATATTTTTGCATGAAAAGTTGTAAATTTAAGTTTTATTTTTCCAAGTCAACACTGACCCAAGGAACAGGTTTTGATTTTTTAGAGGAGATACTTTGTAACACCCAGTGGACAGCCAAAGTTTCCTTGCTGGCTAGTGATTTTTTTTTCCAAAAAATACTTTAATCAAGGATGCTAATTTTGGGGTGTCCTTAATATTTCCTGGGGCCTAGCTTCCAACTTCCTGTCTCATACAGGTCATCTCCCATCTGAGGTAAGAAACAAAGACCTTGGTTTTTGTATCCAACCACCCTCTTTCAGAGTAGAAGTAGCAATAACAGCTGAACCAATTAGCAATTTCCTTTCTCTCTTTATTTCTGACAATTCCAATGTGGAATTGCTCTGTCTTATGAGATCAGCTATGCATTAACTTTTTTGTTATTATAGCCAGGATTCCCAGGTGATTTTAGGATTTTGTTTTTGCTTGTTTTTATTCAACTTTCGTTGTTATCTTTTCACAATGGACTTAACGATCTCCCTCTCTAACTGCCAAAGGACTAGCTCTAAATTTCTGCCCCTTGTTTATGCAGATCAATTTGTTATATTTCCTATCTTCCAAATGAATCTTTTCTATAAGCCTTAATGAAGGTAATCTTCCAAAGCAAAGACCAGAACATCTAACTGCAATTCTCGTATTTTTAGAGCTTCCAGCTTAAATCATAACCATTCTTTTTTTAAAAAACTTGTAATGTTTATTTATTTTTGAGAGAGAAAGAGAGACAGAGCATGAGCAGGGGAGGGACAGAGACAGAGAGAGACACAGAATCCGAAGCAGGCTCCAGGCTGACATTGGTCAGCACAGAGCCCTATGTGGGGCTCGAACCCACGAGCTGTTGAGAAGTCGGACGCCTAACCAACTGAGCCACCCAGGTGCCCCAACTATTCTTTTTTTTAAATTTATTATTTTTTTAAATTTACATCCAAATTAGTTAGCATATAGTGCAACAATGATTTCAGGAGTAGATTCCTTAATGCCTCTTACCCATTTAGCCCACCCCCCCGTCCCACAACCCCTCCAGTATTCCTGTTTGTTCTCCATCTGTAAGAGTCTCTTATGTTTTGTGCCCCTCCCTTTTTTATATAATTTTTGTTTCCCTTCCCTTATGTTCATCTGTTTTGTTTCTTAAAGTCCTCTTATGAGTGAAGTCATATGATATTTGTCTTTCTCTGACTGACTAATTTCGCTTAGCATAATACCCTCCAGTTCCATCCGCGTAGTTGCAAATGGCAAGATTTCATTATTTTTGATTGCCGAGTAATACTCCATTGTATATATATACACCACATTTTCTTTATCCATTCATCCATCGATAGACATTTGGGCTCTTTCCATACTTTGGCTATTGTGGATAGTGCTGCTATAAACATGGGGTGCATGGGTGCCTTCGAAACAGCATACCTGTATCCCGTGGATAAATGCCTAGTAGTGCAATTGATGGGTTATACGGTAGTTCTATTTTTAGTTTCTTGAGAAAACTCCATACTGTTTTCCAGAGTGGCTGCACCAGTTTGCATTCCCACCAGCAGTGCAAAAGAGATCGTCTTTCTACACAGTCTCGCCAACATCTATTGTTGCCTGAGTTGTTCATGTTAGCCATTCTGACAGGTGTGAGGTGATACCTCAGTGTGGTTTTGATTTGTATTTCCCAGATGATGAGTGATGTTGAGCATTTTTTCATGTGTCTGTTGGCCATCTGGATGTCTTCTTTGGAGAAGTGTCTAGTCATGTCTTTTGCCCATTTCTTCACTGGATTATTTGTTTTTTGGGTGTTGAGTTTGAGAAGTTCTTTCTAGATTTTGGATACTAACCCTTTATCTGATATTTCATTTGCAAATATCTTCTCCCATTCTGTCGGTTGCCTTTTGGTTTTGCTGATTGTTTCCTTCGCTGTGCAGAAGCTTTTTATTTTGATGAGGTCCCGGTAGTTCATTTTTGCTTTTGTTTCCCTTGCCTCCAGAGACGTGTTGAGTAAGAAGTTGCTGAGGCCAAGATCAAAGAGGTTTTTGTCTGATTTCTCCTCAAGGATTTTGATGGCTTCCTGCCTTACATTGAGGTCTTTCATCCATTTTGAGTTTATTTTTGTTTATGGTGTAAGAAAGTGGTCCAGGTTCATTCTTCTGCATGTCGCTGTCCAGTTTTCCCAGCACCACTTGCTGAAGAGACTGTCTTTATTCCATTGGATATTCCTTCCTGCTTTGTCAAAGATTAGTTGGCCATACGTTTGTGGGTCCATTTCTGGGTTCCCTATCTGTTCCATTGATCTGAGTGTCTGTTTTTGTGCCAGTACCATACTGTCTTGATGATTACTGCTTTGTAATACAGCTTGAAGTCTGGGATTGTGATGCCTCCTGCTTTGGTTTTCTTTCTCAAGATCGCTGTGGCTATTCAGGGTCTTTTCTGGTTCCATAACCCTTCTTTTAGTTGACTTTTATTTTCTCTAGTATATGGTAGATTAAGCCAAGAATATGATCTAGTATATATAATAGCTATTTCAATCTTGGTGTGCACTTAGAAGAGTAAACTATCAGTAGTAGAGACAGTCCAACTGTATGCTGCATTAGGGAGATCCTCCTAGAACATTATCAAATGGAACATTTTATGAAAGGGAGGGGTGAAGATACTTAACTCCAGACGAGAAACCTTATAGGCACATGCCAAATGTTTTCAAATGTTTTATGAGCTGCTGTATGGAACATTAATTAACTGACTCTAGCTTATTATAGAGTGCAGTAGAAGTTCCAATAGGCACACTTATAAAGATGTAGATTTTTGCTAAGTAGAATAAAAACTGTCACAAATAAAATGGCTTGTCTTTGTCAGGAATCAGTTTTGTAAGAACTTTAGCAGACATAGCTGACTGTCTCGGGTGCTGTAAGGAGATTTTCGTAAGTGGAGGAAGTTTGAACTACAATGTTTTTCATGTTTCTTTCAAATCAAAGATTATTTTCTTCTACGAAGCTCACACATCTTGAAGCTTTCCTATTATTGCATTTAGTATTATGAATTGGTGAGAGATTTATTAATGACTAAAATAGACAGGTAACTATAGATTTTTGAGGAAATAGAAGTTGATGGCTCAAGAGTAGAAATAGAGGAGCCAATCATTCTAATATTACTTGATGTCTGCCACTGCCCTGTTCTTTATTACTCATTCTCATCTTTGGTTAGATGGATATACTTGAAACCTTGCAACATAAAATTTATAAATATATGTGCCTGTTATGTAATGAAAATGTTTGGGAAGTTAGCTTCAAACTTCTTTGGTTCTTTCTGTGCCCAAATTAAAACCTTTTGTTTCTGAAAGTCCCTTCCCTTTGCAACAGCAGCAGGTTTTTTCCTCATCATTATGGTAGGTCTTTGTTTATTGCTGGTCTTATTTTCAAAGCTACGCTCAAGTTTCAGCCTTGCAACTCACTTATTACCAAGTATTAGGGGGTGAATTTTATACCGTCCCCCCAACAAATTCATATGTTGAAGTCCCAGCACTTCAAAATGTGACCTTATTTGGATGTAGGACAAGGTAACTAGTTGAGATAAGATCATATTGGACTAGGGTGGGTTCCTAATTCAATATGACTCCTGTCATTATAAGAAGGAGAAATTTGGACATACATGTCCACAGAGAAAATTTTATAGGAACATAAAAGCAGAGGTTGAGATGATGTGTCAAGGAATGCCAAAGATTGCTAGCATTCTTTGGTGACCTTAGACTTTTAGCTTCCAGAACTGTGAGGCAATAAATTTATGGTGTTTAAGCCACCTAGTTTGTGGTATTTTGTTATGGTAGGCCCTAACAAATGAATACACCAAAAGATGTGAAGGATCCTGCCTCTACCACAAAATAAATCAGTGGCCTGGGACACCTGGGTGGCTCAGTTGGTTGAGTGTCTGACTTTGGTTCACACCATGATCTCGTGGTTCATGAGTTTGAGCCATGTATCAGGCTCTCACAGCTCAGAGCCTGGAACCTGCTTCGGATTCTGTGTCTCCCTCTCTGTCCTTCCCCACTCATACTCTCTCACTCTCAAAAATAAATGAATAAACATAAAAAAAAATTATCAGTGGCCTTTAGTTTGGAATGTAACAGAGGATACATTCTCCCCTTATAATGATTTTGTAAATTCCAAAATAGCTTAAAGTCTTTAAAAATATACTGAAGTCAGTTATTTGGTAACAATCGTGCATGAATATTTTATTAACAAATATTTCAAATAAGGGTGCATTTAGTATGCACATATTTAAATTGTTTTCATTTAACCATGCATTTGCACTTTGTGTTCCTTGCCAGTGACACATACCCAGTCAGAAAAGCTTTTAACTTTTCAGTTACAAATGAAATGTTTTTCAGCAAAGCAGCAGTTTTTCCTCATTATCAGAAAGACTCTTCATATTTACTTCTCAAAGTAAAAAATTCTGAGAAATTGTAAAGTAACCCAAACTTAGAAGTTTGTTGCCTGAACAAAAATTAGGCCAAAGTGAAAGTAAATTAAGCTGAGTGCAATCTTATAATAATACTACATATGATTAATAGGATAATTAAAACAATTTATGCCATGGATAAAAATTTGAAAGTTTGCTTAAAAATATCAGAAAAGCTTTTAGTTACTGATAGTTTATTAGGCTAAAATCCAGTAACATTAAAAAATGACTAAAGATGCCTTTGACTTCTAGTTAAATTAAGCTATGGTAGAACCCTCACTAACCCTGAAATTTGAGAATGTTCCTTATCATTGCCTTGAGAGATTTCTATTGTATAAATCTTACCTGTAGATGTTATATTTGAAAGTTGAGGGACCAGTATCAAGGAGTAAGGGAGATTTTAATTAAGCAATGTGGATAATATACTTCGGAGGCAGAAAGATCTGGGATCACATCCCAATTTAGGCACTTAGAAGCTGCAGACAAGTTTTATTTAAATTTCCCAGTCTCGGCCTCAGGTAGGCAAGGAACCACTTTGAAAGACCTTAATAATTATGAAAATTAAAGGAAAAATGTCCAGCAGAGTTTCCAATTCATAGTAGGAGGTAAGTAGTAGTGTTATTATGAAGTTGACTTTTCTTCCAACTAAATCTGATGTTATAATTCTTCCTTTCCCCCATCTTGATGTAATTGAACTTGGTATTCGTGTCTCTTCCCATATGTGAACTTTCTACTGCTAATTTAAAAGAGGAAAAGGAAGGGCCCTTGGGTTTCTCAGTTGGTTAAGCATCCTACTTCATCGTTGGAGCCCTGCATGGGGCTCTGTGCTGACAGCTCAGAGCCTGGAGCCTGCTTTGGATTCTGTGTCTTCCTCTCTCCTTGCCCCACCCCCACTCATACTCTGTCTCTGTCTCTCTCAAAAATAAATAAACATTAAAAAGGGGCGCCTGGGTGGCGCAGTCGGTTAAGCGTCCGACTTCGGCCAGGTCACGATCTCACGGTCCGTGAGTTCGAGCCCCGCGTCGGGCTCTGGGCTGATGGCTCAGAGCCTGGAGCCTGTTTCTGATTCTGTGTCTCCCTCTCTCTCTGCCCCTCCCCCATTCATGCTCTGTCTCTCTCTGTCCCAAAAATAAATAAACGTTGAAAAAAAAATAAAAAAAAATAAACATTAAAAAAACTTTTTAAGAGGAAAACGAACTGTCGTACCTTTAAGGAAACGGTAGTGTGAAACCTGAATAATGGTCTTAGAATATATCCTGTTCTAATCTCCAGAGTCTGAATAAGTTGTCTTATATGGCTAAAGTGACTTTACAGATCTGTTTACATGAAGTACTTTTTGCTGAGAGATGATACTGGAATATCCAGCTGGGCCTGATGTACTCATGTAAGTACTTACCAGAAGGACACAGGAAGGGTTAGATTCAGAGGACAAGATGGTGTAATGCCAGAAGCAGAGATTGGAGTGATGTGCTTTGAAGATGGAGAAAGGGGCCACAAGCCAATGAATATAGGCAGCCACCAGAAGCTGGGAGAGACAAGGAAATAGATTCTCTCCTAAAACCTCCACAAGAGATCAGTCCTGCCGACACCTTGAGTTTAGCTCAGGAAGACTAATTTAAGAATTCTGACCTACAAAACTATAAGAGAATAAAGTTGTGTATCTTAAAACCACTGAGTTTATGGTATTTTTTTACAGTGGCGACAAGAAACTAATGCAGGTAGAGATGAAGTCATATGAGGTCTGTATCTGTTAGTTTATGTAATAAAGCACCCTAAATCACAGCAACTTAAAATAACAAGCATTTATTTAGCCTATAAGATTGCAAGCTGTAGGGCTCTGGTGATCTGGTCTGGGATTGGCTGATCTCAGAGGGCTTGTTCATACGTGTCGGGTCACATTGCCAGATATGCTGTGTGCTGGCTGGTCTAAGGAGGCCTTAGCTGGGGAGGGAAGACTCATCTCTGTTTGCTCTCCAGAAGAGCTAGCTTAAGCTTGTTCAAATAGTGGGTTGGCCAGATTTCCAAGGGAGAAAACAGGAAGGCTGCTTGATCTCCTGAGGCTTAAGCTCACAAGTGATACAGTATCATGTACACCACATGCTATTGGCCAAGGCAGGTCACAAGGCAAGCCCATGTTTTAGTAGTTAGGGAAACAGACTTCACTTTTTAGTGGGAGATGCTGTTGTCATATGGTAAACGGTGTGGATACAGAGAGGTGAAGAATTGGAGTTATTTTTGTAATCAATGCACACTCTTGGAAAAACATTTATCTTGAGTTTCACCTGATTTGTCAGCTCCTACATTTGGCCATCCCCTAAACCATCTCCTAATTTCCTCTCTCTGTAGAATACCCATATGCTGATAAGTTTTTCATAACCCACTGTTGGCTATTAGTTTTTGAAAATCTCTAATGAATCAATTCACTTGATTCATAGCTATTTACCTAGTGAAAATTTGCTCCCCTCCAACTCTCACTTATATTGACTTTTTAATGGCAAAATGTCTAACAATTTTGACAAATTGCTTTTTCAATATTTGATTCCAGGTTTAACAAGCCTCAGCCATGTGGAATTACTAACGGGGTGTTATCTCAACTCTTTTCTGAACTCTTTCTAACACAGCTTAGCTGAGGACAAAAGACACCATATGCTGCAGGCTGCTTTTTCGACATAAGATTTTTCCTTTCTGTTTCTTTATCCAGGTGTTACTTGTTTTTAAAGCAACAATTGTACGGGCACATATGCGTATGCGTATTAGAGTCAAAGAAGTTATTGGGCCTGTGTCATGCAAGCTCCAGAGTCCAGATGGGTTGGTGTGGCAGCTGTGACTCGATCAACTGTGAAGGTGTTTCTCCCAGGAAGCCTTGACAACAGAAATACCAACTCCCTAAGAGCCTTCTGGGTTAGTTCTTATTTATTTTTTTTGTTGTTCTTCTTAAAATCTCATCAAATGCAGAGAACAAATGATGAAGCTCACTAATGTCCCTGCAATTGCTGAAATCTACTTCCTTGAAATTTCTGTATTCTAGTAAAACTAAATCTGTTGAACCCAGCTTGGAATTATTTAAAATCTTTCAAGAAAAGGGAAAAACAGAGAGGCAAATTGAGAAACAGACTCTTAACTATAGAGAACAAACTGACGGCTACTAGAGGGGAGGTGGGTGCCTGGATCAGTGAATTAGGTGATGAGGATTAAGGGGTGCACTTGTGATGAGCATCAGGTGATGCATGGAAGTGGTGAATCACTATATTGTACACCTGAAATTAATATTACACTATGTGTTAACTAACTGGAATTTAAATAAAAATTTAAGGGGCACCTGGATGGCTCAGTCGTTTAGGCATTCAACTCTTGATTTCAGCTCGTGTCATGATCTCCCGGTTCTTGAGATCCAACCTTACATTCGGCTCTGTGCAGAGCCTGCTTGAGATTCTCCCCCACCACCCTCTCTCTCTTTCTCTGCCCCTCCCCCACTCACACACATGTTGTCTCTCAAAATAAACTTAAAAAATAAACAAAAATGAATAAAAATTTAAAAATAAATAAAATCTTCTTTAGTCTCATTGCCACTTAGTTAACTTCATTATCAATTAAACATATATTTTTAAATTAACATATAGTAAAATTAACATTATGGTACATAGTTCTACTAATTTTAACTCATGTATAGATTTGTGTACCTCCCACTGTAATCAGAAAACAAACGGTTCCATCTGTGCATGAATGTTTAAAGCGGCTCTATGCACAATATGCAAAAACTGGAAGCAACCCAAATGCCCTTAAATGGGTAAATGGATAAACAAATTGTGGTACATCCATGTAATGGAATACTACCCTGTAATGAAAAGGATGTACCCACTGATACAACAACTTGAATAAATCTTACAATCATTATGATGAGTAAAAGAGTCTAGTTTCAAAAGGTTGCATGTTGTAAGATTCTATCTATATACCATTATTATGCTTTGCTTGAACATTCCAATTCTTTGTTCTTTGGTTCAAGTTCAGTCCTGCTCCAGTTTCCAAAATAGCTTCTGGCCTATGTGAAGCAAATGGTCTTTTTGTTTGTTTGTTTGTTTGTTTAATTTTTGTAACTTGTATTTATTTCTGAGAGAGAGAGAGTGAGTGAGCACAAGCAGGGAATGGGCAGAGAGAGAGGAGGACACAGAATCCGAGGCAAGCTCCAAGCCCTGAACTGTCAGCACAGAGCCTGACACAGGGCTCAAACTCATAAGCTGTGAGATCATGACCTGAGCTGAAGTCGGATGCTTAACTGACTGAGCCACCAAAGCACCCCAAAGCAAATGGTCTTTAAAAATAAAAACAAAGATCATACCAGAAAATTGCTTAAACCATTTCAATGATTCTGCAAGTTCTTACATATGATTTTTTTTTGCTTCAAATTTTTATTTAAATTCTAGTTAGTTAACACATAGTGTAATATTGGTTTCAGGAGTAGAATTTAGTAATTCATCACTTACATAAAACACCAGTGCTCATCACAAGTGCCCTCCTTAATCCCTGTCACCTATTTAACCCATCCCCCATCCACCTCCCCTCCAGCAACTTTCAGTTTGTTCTCTATAGCTAATAGTCTCTTATGATTTGCCTCACTTTCTCTTTTTTCTCCTATATTCATTTGTTTTGTTTCCAAATTCCACAGTGAGTGAAATCATAGGGTACTTGTCTTTCTCTGAATGATTTATTTCGCTTAGCATAATACACTCTAGCTCCATCCACGTCATTGCAAGATTTTATTCCTTTTTTATGGCTGAGTAATATTCCATCTATCTATCTATCTATATGCCACAGCCTCTTTATCCATCTATTAGTTGATGGAAATTTGGGCTCTTTTCATAATTTGGCTATTATTGATAATGCTGCTATAAACATTAGGGTACATGTACCCCTTCAAATCAGAATTTTTGTATCCTTTGGGTAAATACCTAGTATTGCTATTCCTGGGCCACATCCAGCATCCCACATCCTTGTCAAAACCTGTTGTTTCTCATGTTGTTAATGTTAGCCATTCTGACAGGTAAGGTGATATCTCCTTGTAGTTTTGACTTGTATTTCCCTGGTGATCAGTGATGTTGAGCATCTTTGTATGTGTCTGTTAGCTATCTGGATGTTTTCTTTGGATAAATATCTATTCATGTCTTTTGCCCATTTCTTAACTGGATTATTTGTTTTTTGGGTGTTGAGTTTCATACTTTCTTCATTGATTTTGGATACTAACCCTTTATCAGATATGTCATTTGCAGAAGTCTTTTCCCATTCCATAGCATGATTTTTACTTCTATTGATTGTTACCTTTGTTGTGTAGAGGCTTTTTATCTTGATGAAGTCCTAATAGGTCATTTTTGCTTTTTTTTTCCCCTTGCCTCCAGAGACATGTTTAGTAAGAAGTTGCTATGGCCAATGTAAGAGAGGATGCTGCCTGTGTTCTCCTCTAGGATTTTTGATGGTTTCCAGTCTCACATTTTAGGTCTTTAATCCATTTTGAATTTATTTTTGTGTATGGTATAGAAAGTGTTACAATTTCATTCTTCTGCATGTTGCATTTTCCCGGCATCATTTTTTGAAGAGACATTTTTTTCCATTTCATATTCATTCTTTTTTGTCAAAAATTAGTTAACCATATAGCTGTGGGTCCATTTCTGGGTTTTCTATTCCATTCCACTGATCTCTGTGCCTGTTTTTTGTGCTAGTACCATACTCTCTTGATGACAGCTTTGTAATATAGCTTGAAGTATTGTGATGCCTCCTGATTTGCTTTTCTTTTTCAAAATTGCTTTGGCTATTGAGGGTCTTTTGTGGTTCCATACACATTTTAGGATTGTTTGTGTTAGCTAGTGAAATTGCTGGTGGTATGTCTTGCATAAAGTTCTTTAGGATGTAGCTCTTGCCTGCTTCTCCAGATTAATCCCCTACTTCATCCGTCTGATGACCAGTGTTCTAATAGTCATCATCTATTATTATTGTTCCTTGCATGCATCATCCTCTCCAGTTCTTCTGTGTCTTTTCCCTCTTATGTGGAAACCCCCACATCTCTCCATCCACCTCATTGTCTTTTTTAGCCCTTAATGGTCTATGTCAAGCATTCAAGAAACATCTCTTCTGAAACAAATACTCTGATTTCTTTCATGGAGATCATGGGGAGCCTCAAATTTCTCAGTTTGTGCCTGTGATTATAGAGGTGGTTAAAAACAAAGCCTGCTTGTGAATCCATTAACATGATTTAGAAAGGGTAGGATTGGCAGGTGCAAAGCCTCTTTAAGGCAAAGTGAATTTCAGCTTCTTCATTTAAAGCTTCTAGAGATCACAGTTTAGGTCCCTGCCCACATTTACAAATGGAATACACTGAGGAGGCATAAACACTTACTGAAACCCTTGTAGGAGCACATTTTGCCTGCCAGCAACTCTTTGCCAAGCAAACATTTTGAAAACACTTGGACGATCCTGGCTGCCCCAGTGTTTTCATAAATATTTCCATCCGGCAGTCACAGAAGCCTTGCAGAAGAGAGTGGTCAACAGGAAAACTTGAAATGGAAGAGGTTCAGTGAGCAGCTGCTGAGTTGTGAAAATGTATGCAAAAGCATATGGCTGTCTTTGGGGCCTTAAGGCAACATTTTAATTTTTAAAATTTTTTTACCCTGCAAAGATCAAAACATATGATTCCATTTCAGTAGGTTTTCTTGTAAACAAACTCTTCACTTTCTCAAAGAGTGCATGAATGTTTAACATGACATAAATATTTTTTTATCTAAAAATGTGCCTTATTGTGAAGCAACAATTTTAATATAATGTAACCTATTGGTCATCATGGATTTTTGATTGTCTCTTTGGCATTCTTGGTTTCTTCTGCGTCCACCCTTATTTGGGAATATGTGACGTTTAGTTTTCAACCATTTAAGCTGAATTGCAGAAGCATATCCAGGTGAAAAGTGTTCAGAATTTGATGCTGGTGCAGAATGCTGCAATTTGCTTACTTGATTGTAAATGCTGAGCTTTCAAAGCTTCTATATAGTCAGCTATGTTTTGCATTTAATTCAAGTATTGAATTATATCTACAAATACTTCCACTGTTAAGTTCCCAAATCCGTAGGTCATTCTTCTTATGTATTGGAATAGTGTTGGTTTAGCCAGTAAGGATAAATCCTCTGCAGTGTGTCTCTTTATGTAGGCAAGAAATTCCCCATGGTGATCCTTTTCTTCATGCTGGGAAAGGTCAGTTTTTCTGACTTGGGCAAGAAATCTCCAGGCATAAAGTAGATTTAAATTATGATAGCTTTTTCCTCATTTCGTTAGGTGACCCACTTGAAAAACTTGGTATATATAAGGGTCCAGCTTCCACTTCGAGTTTAGCACTGCCCTTTGACTACTAGTTCCTTGGAATATTTAACCCCAGAAGTATTCCATTGGCCAAAAAAATGTAGGGGATTTTGTAACTGTACCATACTTAAGATCTCATTAACATGTTAAAGCTCTAATTGCCAGTGCATAAAGATAGCACTTTTTCATTTGTTTAACCCAATATTTCCCAACTTTTTTGACAGTGGAATCAATTTTTTACACACAGCATTTATTGTTTTATGCAAAGCTTCCTGGGAAATGTGGTTTTAAAACTTTGATGGAATTTTTAATAACATGAAGTCTTCATCCTTTTCCATAATGCTAACTTAGGGGCAGTTGCTTGTTGTCCCAAATTTTTTAAAAATGAGCAAAGCAATCAAAAAAATTGCTAATGCTTATTCTTTTATGTATAATGCACCTAATCATATTTAAGTCTTCTAAGTCATTGGAAACATTTTTACAGCAGGCTGGGGTGGGAAATGTCTCCTAAGTTAGTTTACCTTCTTCAGACACAGATGGGAAAACAGTAGGCATGACGAGGTCAGACAGTCAGTGAGCAACAAAGGTGGAATAGGAATTGAAATGTCTGCATTTCCAATCCATCACCTTTTCATTCACATGATAAACACCCAATTTAAATGTTTAGAAATCATAGTGATTCTTAGTAACTGAGCTCCATTCCTGAAACTTTCCCCGCACAATCTGTAACTGTATCTTAAATCTTTGAACAAGGATATACTAACATCTTTTCCGTTTTACCATCATAGTTCATTTCAAGAAATGCTTATTAATTACCTACTTAGTACAAAGATATGTATTTTCTTCTCTGTAGAGATGTCTTAAGCTTTACAAAACTTAGGCATGTATTTATTCTAACATGTTTTTAAGTAAAAAATGATTAAACAATTCATAGTAATTTCTGGTTGAAATTGGATTTTTGTACATTCAAATATATAGCTTGATAAGTGATTTTTTTTAAATGAAGAAGATACCCTAAAATACATCAGGAAGTTCACTTACAAGGGCTTTTTCAAGATTAACACTTCCAGCCTTATGTCCCAGACACATTTCTCCCCACTGGTTGAAGACCACAACTTTTACTACCTATGTTTCAAAGTGATTGAGGTAATTGATTAGACGCCAGTTAAAACTGAGCATTGTGTCTTCTTTCCTTCCCTCATGTGAGGCTGTGTTTCTTGGTGTGTCAGCTCTGAAATTTTCCTTAAAACTATTATCCAAAAGTCTGAATTGGAGAAGAGTGAGTTAGAAGCAGGACCAGGGAGACTTAAGCCCACTTGGCCCTCACGCTTCAGCCTCTTTGGTCAAAGACTTGATAGGGCCTTGCAGAATATTGCCACAATCTAAGTCTTAAATGTATAGAACCAAAACTTCTCAGAGCTAAAAGTTCTTTAAATATCTTCTGGTCTAAGGACCATTTTGCCAAATGATATCATCACAAGTTGAACACACTTTTGAGACCAGTCCTGCCCCAAGTGTACCGTGGGTTTGGACCACTTGGGAATTGTGCTAAAATGCAGTTTCTGGTTTAGAGATCACAGGTTGGGCCAGTTCTAAAATGCTCCCAGGTGATATCAATGCTGTTGGACAGCACTTTAAATAGCAAGGGCCTAGAGAACATGCGAAGGGAACAGGTGGTCTCAATGAGGAGCATAAAAGAACGTGATTAGCTCTCGAATCTTCCAAGCTCTTAAAGTAAAGTTACTCTTGGTGATTTTTTCAGGCCTTGGTGTTTTGCAAGTCTTCTGGTTCCAGTTGCCGCATGTAAGTAGAACCACGAGAATACATCCTGTCTCATATTGTACACCCGAAACTAACACAAAACTGTATGCTAACTGGCATTTAACCAAAACTTTAAAGACTTAAAAAAAAAAAAATAATGTATCCTGTCTGAGCGAAGGAGATTTTCTCAATTTTCTGTGAATTGAGGGGTTGGAAAGAAAACAAAAAGCTAGTCTCCTGGGGTGGGATCTGGGCTGTTTGTTTCCCAGACCACAGGGTTGACCTTAGTCTAGGCCAGTAACTCGCCGTTTTTGATGTTGCTCTTTCTCCTGTTCAAGAAAGTAGATCTTTTCATTAATTTAAAAGTATTTTATTTATACACAGGGAGAATAGGCAATAGGTTAACTGGATCCTTGAAATCCCGGAAGGTTTTGTATGGAAAGCCCTGTGAAGGTACATCTCAGGATAAGGTTTTGAAATTTTGGGGGCATAGGGATGGAAAAAGGGGGTAAGAAGGAAACAATATCTACAAAGAAATTTTTTAAGAGGCAAAATGTACCTAGTGGGCTGACGATTAAGATAAGAATATAGGTTTTAGGTCGCATGTAAGTTTTCAGTGGAAAGTGGCATATTTGCTTAGTCTTGGTGGCAGGGAATCAGAAATACTCTTGGCAATGATTTTGATATTATGAATTGCACATAAACTCCTTAAACAATTTTCTGCCGGTTTATTTTATTCTCTATCAGAAGCAGTATGCAAATGGATGCAATTTTAATTTCCTTTAATGCTCTGGGATACTGGGATAAAAAGGCATCATCAAGTATTTTTATGATTATAAGTTCACATTCGTTGCTCTATGGTAGAATAGCATTAGAATAGAACGCTCTCAATAACTCACCTCCAAAATAGTTTTTTTTTTCCCCCTTGGAAAATGCTTGTTTTCAGTTTGGAACTGAAAATACGAAACATTTAAAAAGGCTCTCCAGCTTTCAAATGAAGGAGAATGTGGTTGTATGCCTTCCCTTTGGCAGATAGCGTTGTTAGAGACTGAATGACAGAGAAAACATGCAGTGGTATTATGTAAGGAGCAACTCCAATACCTTCCCCAAGCAGTTTCAAGTTCATCTTAAGCTAAGAAGTAGAGGGGTGATGGCCAGGGTGAGAGTCATTTACAAAAAAGACCCCTCCTCATGTGTATTTACATACATTCTTTGATTTTTAGCATCCTTCATTTTTTTTTTGCAGATGCAATTTCCAAAGCATGTTTACCAACTGAAACCCGGATTCTGTTTAACAATGTCAATTTAATATAACTTAGAGCAGCAGTGTTTTGTCCCCTTCCATTTATGTTGTGCAGAAAAACAGACTTCTGTGTGGTGAAAGTATGTTCAGATGAAAGCTTTAAATTGGTGGCTAGTAGCCCAGTTAAGAGAAACTTGGCTGCCTGCTGCTCCTTAGTAATGTGTTGTGCAGGCTGTTGTTTTCTTCTGATCGCCTATTTACAGTGATTTACTCCAAATATGTGGGCGTCTTAAGTATATGGGTGTTGTCCCCCCCCAAAAAAAGTCAGTTTATTTTAAAGGATAAAATGAGAGGCACTATACAATAGTTTCTGTTGATCCCCTACTAATTCTCAAATTGAAAAAACCTGTCTTAGAGGCTTAGCGGCCAGCAGAGGTATCAGTTAAGAGGGAGGGAACCAGTAACAAGAAAATGATCATGCGAAAAGGGCACACTCACTGTGGGCATAGCTCTGAAGTTGGTGATATGGGCAGAGGGAAAGAAGTAGATAAAGCGTGAACTTTTGAGAAATTTATCCATCTAGTTCATGTATTTGAACACCACCCCCACAAAATGATGAGCTCAATTGAGAAGCAAAATAAAAGTCCTACTGTACCAATTTAATATATTCTGATCCAGTGTTGCAAGACAAGGTGACACTTCTTTCTAGGGTTAAAAAAGTTGTTCAGAATAAAAAATCCCAGGGTGATTCTAATTGAGCATGATCTTCATTTTGTATAGACCCATTAATCGGCGCATTTGCGGTTAATTATTAGTCAATTAAGTTTACCTAGCCATGTCATAATACAACATTAGTTATTCAATTTTATTGAGCACATCTGCAGTATGACAAGCATTGTGATAGGTCTTAGGGCTCTATGGAAAAATGCGTTTATTGACATTCAGACCTCCAAATTCAGCGGGATGAGGGACAGGCATGTTAAAATGTAATTGTAAACTGATGGGATAATTATCATATAAGAATAAACAAAATGATACGGGAGCATAGAAGATATCAGGTGTACTTGAGTGGTCAGGGCAGGGTTCTCAGAGGAAGTTACAGGAGGGAATTTTGTTCAATGTTTGCTGAGTTACAAGTACACTATGAGTATGGGATTGGGCTGATTTTGTGGTGTAAAGTCTCTGTTAAGAAACAATGTTAGCCTGCCATGACATGCATTTAGTAATTGAATGCCAGCTTTGCATGATCACTGTTGTTCCACTTGAACATGATCGCCTCTTGTTGATTTAGTTGTTGTGGAATTTTGCCATGGCTCAAGATTCTAGCTGTAGGTTGATAATACAAAAACCTAACATTTTCCAATTCTGATCTCTTTAAAACTTTGTGTATCTTTCTAGGTTCAGTCCAGTGAGATGACAATTCTATGTATTTGAAGGAGAAAGGGATTTAATACAGAGATTTAGGTGTTTAAAAATGGAGGAGTACTGGTGAGCAGCCTCACAGTGGACTCACCGTAGCTGAGATCCTAACATGAGGAAGATGTTTTTGGCACGATGTCTGCTGTGTCACATCTGTCTCTCATACCTATGAGTTACTGACTTGTCACAGAGACCGTGTCAGGCCACAAACAGGCATGTCTTTATGAATGTTTTACAAATATTGACAGCAGCCGTAGTAAAAAGATGACTTCTGCGCCATTTTGATCCTTAGAGTGGGTCTCACTGGTGGAGCTTTGTTCCCATTCAGAGACCTAGTTCGAAGAGTGTATGAGAACATGATTTTAGCTCTCTGCATTGTGGCATATGAAGGCATATAAAAGGGAATAAATTACAGCTGTTAATCAACTGTATTTATCTCACTTTTATTTTTAAAATGTTACCAACACCTTTTTCAGAATTCTGTCACCTTTGACGATAAGTTATTTCACGATATTTAACCTAAATACTCAACAGGTTTTACTAGCAAGTGGCTTCCCTTACTAACCAGACCTATTTACTGGGAACTAACACTGTGCCAGGCAAGTTCCCAGCTGTTGAGGATGCAGCTATGCATTGAGTACACTTTAGTCCCTGTCCTCAAGGGAAGATGGGCTGTAAGAAATGATCATCCAGGGGCGCCTGGGTGGCACAGTCGGTTGAGCCTCCGACTTCAGCCAGGTCACGATCTCGCGGTCTGTGAGTTCGAGCCCCGCGTCAGGCTCTGGGCTGACGGCTCAGAGCCTGGAGCCTGTTTCCGATTCTGTGTCTCCCTCTCTCTCTGCCCCTCCCCCGTTCATGCCCTGTCTCTCTCTGTCCCAAAAATAAATAAACGTTGAAAAAAAATTTTTTTTTAAAAAAAGAAATGATCATCCTAAAATGTTTATTTCAGGTTATTGTAGGAAGAAATAGGAGGTAAGATAAAGCATCAAAACAAAACAAGGGAGTATAATTTTGGTTTGGAGGGTCAAAACAGTTTTTGTATCCTGAAAGAGTAACCTCTGAAAGTTTTGGAGATCGTCAAGGAAGAAGAAGGGGAGGAGGGGGCAGGGAGGAAGAAGGTTGCAGGCCAAGAGAACAAAAGCAGGGGCTGGAGATGAGAAAGATCCTGGAGCCTTCATGGGATCATAAAAAGGTCTGTGGCTAAGGGAGGGTGGAAAGCCTTGCTAACACATGATGAGCTCTGTTTGTTTAACTGTGATAAAATGCACATAGCGTGGGAATTACTGTGTTAATTGTTTATGTGAGATATATATATATTTGTAAAATACACATACAATTTTCTCTTAACCACTTTTAAGTGTATAGTTTCGTAGTGTTAAATACACATTGGTGTGCAACCGGTGTCCAGAACTTGTTCATCTTCAATCTTCCCCAACTGAAAATTTATACCCATTTACAAACAACTCCGTATTTCCCTCTCCCCTATTGCCTAGCAACTACCATTTTACTTTGTTCAGGTTTTTTTTTGTTTTTTGTTTTTTTATTATTAGCTAGAAAGACTTTTCAGTATGCAAGTGTATCTCTTCCAAGAATTCCCCCAGGGTGATCTCAAGAGTCCATGTTAACTCCTTTTCTGGAAACTTGCTTGTCTTAGTTGTGTTCTCAAAGAGCCTGGGCCATGAAGATTTTGCCCAAGTTTTGGGCAGTGAACTCCTTGATGTTCTGGCTTTAAGTGTGTTTCTATGAATTTGACTTTACTACATATCTCATGTAAGTGGAATCATGGAGTATTTGCCCTTTGGTAACTGGCTTATTTCACTTAGTGCAATGTTCTTAAGGTTCATCTGTGTTGTAAGATGTGTTATAATTTCCTTCCATTTTAAGGCTGAGTAATATTTGGTTGTATGCATATACCATATTTTGCTTACACATTCATCAGTGAATGGATACTTGGGTTGCTTTCACTTCTTGGCTATTGGGAATGCTGCTATGAACATGGGTGTAGAAATACCTTTTTGAGAGCCTGCTTTCAGTTAATTTGGTTGTCTATCTAGAAGTGGAATTGTTAGACCAGATGGGAATTAGGTTTGTAATTGTACAAGGAAGCTTCCTGCTGTTTTCCATAATACCTCCACCATTTTATAGTCCTACCTGCATTGCATAAGAGTGTGAATTTCTCCACATCCTCACCCACACATTTTTGTTTTGTTTTTTGATTGCTTTTTTTTATACTAGCCATTTTAATGGATGTGAGGTGGTTTTCATTGTGGCTTGATTTACATTTTCTTAATCATTATTAATGTTAAGCTTCATTTCATGTGCTTATTGGCAATTTGTGTATCTTTGGAGAAATGTCTATTCAAGTCATTTGTCCATGTTGTTTTGGTTTTGAGGTATAGTTCTTCATATATTCTGGATATTCCTTATCAGGCAGATGATTACAAATATATTTTTTTTATTCCTCCACTTCCCTTTTCACTATGTTGACTGTGTCCTTTCAAAGAAAAAGTTTTAAATGGTGATATTTGTCTATTTTTTAAATTACCTGTGCTTTAGTACAATATACAAATCATTACTAAATTTACTGTCAAGAAACTTTTCTCCTGTTTCTCAAAAGAGTTTTATATTTTTTGGCCCTTACTTTTAAGTCTTTGGTCCATTTCAAGTTAATTTGTGTATATAATGTAAGGTCCAACTTCATTTTTTTGGATATGGATATCCATTTTTCCCAACAACATGTTTAGAACACCTTCCTTTCCCCATAATTGTTTAACAAAAAATGTAAAGGTTCTTAAAATGGCCTTTTATTTCTTTGCTTTCTTAATATTTGGTTTATGTAAACATTTGAAAATTGCTTAAAGTTTTTGGTGTTGACAGTAGTTTTTGGGTGTTTTTTTTTTTGAGAGTACTTAAAAAAAATTTCCTTTCATACTTGGAGCTGTCCAACATTGTTCTTAGGGAGACTGGTCGCCCTGCGTTTAATCATATTTATTCTTAGGGTAGTATTCTGTCCTTTATTTCCTCCTCTATGATTCCTTGTGTCTTTTCACTACCAAAAATGCTGAGATGCTTGGGTAACACTCTTGCCACCATTTTATTTGGAGCATGGCATTTGTATACATGGATTCTACTGAATGGCCATTCCTGAGGTTGCTTTTTAAGGGCTTCTCTTAAGAGCTTTCCTTACTTAGTCTTCATTCTTGTACATCTCACCATGACTCATTCTACCTTAACAATTTTCTACACCCTCTCCCCACTCGGACATCCTGATATTACATTGTTCTGAATCACTGGATTTCAATTTGAAATGATCTACTAGTCATCTCATTATGTGCATGAGATAGAAAGGAAAAAAACTATAGTACTCCTGATCAATGACTTCTGTACACCTCAGGATTTTTTTTCTGCCTCTCTACTGTAGTCCTTAGTTCCCTGTTCTTTTCTTTGCCCCCTTTCCCCATATTTGAATTACACACATTCCTTAATGGGCAGTGGGCCTTTATGCTTCAGAGACTCTAGGACAAAGTTTTGTGTAGAGTGGGTACTAATATACATGATTTAAATTATGGAATGTCTCTAAAGAACAGGATTAGATTGATGATAGAATAAAAAGGTCAAATAAAGAAACCGACTACACACTGTCTGTTGGAGCAGGAAAAAAATGAACCATAATAGCAGGCATAAGAAGTTAAAATAGACTAGGGTGACGATAAGTAAGATATTAAATAATACCCCTACAGATAAGGGAATTTTTAGAGAATTATTTCGGAAGCCAGGAAAGGATCAAGTTGGAAAGTTGAAGGTTTTGGGAATGAAGAACTTAAGATAGAAAAGCACTACTACATTCTGAAAAGGCAACTTACTCTTGGTTCCTATGGCCTCCAAACTGAGTTCTCCAAGATTCTACAAGATTACTCAGCTGTAATATCCACATACTTTTTAGAGAAAGGTGAAATGAAACAAAGTGGGTAATGGGAGTGTTTTAGTACTTGGAAGTCACTGACATTACCAAGCATTATTCACAAGATTCTTAAAGGAGTCAGGATTGAAACAGGAGCAAGAATAGCTCATGGAATGATACATGAGATAGAAAGGATGTTTTTGAAGATTTTTATAAACAAACACTGGTAGGGTTATATTAGCCTTTAGGCAGGAGACTGGATCAAGTGATTTAAAATCTAAAACAAAACTTACTTTAATGTTTTTCTTAGAGGCAGGTTATAGAAATGCTTAATATAAAAAAATTGAACCATTAATGAGAACAACATAAAATGATGTTTGTTACAGACTCCATTATGGAGTCTGTAATTTTATCACAGACCAGTAACCCTAAGTGTCCTCCAGGTTTCCAACTCCCTTTTGAAGTAAGCAAGAAGTGACTCTACTGTCCCAGACAAAAGTGATGGGATCATGATCAATTGTGAAAGCAAAGATAACTAAAGCCTGGACCAGGAGCTAAATATGTAGCCTACCATAAGAACTCTACCCAGTGTGGGCATGGAACACCCTCCTGGGTCTAAATACCAGGCTCAGCAGGATCGTCTCACTTAGTGAGTTGTGGTACACAAACCAAAGTGGTAACAACGACAGAAGCAGAGTACATAGGAAAAGAAAGAATGGGTAAAAATTAGACAAATAGAAATAAAAAGTGAGAGGGAAGGCAATAAAAGGAGGCTCCTTGGAGAAGACAATAGGTACCTCTTTATGGAGGGGTATTGAAACAACTGATTCTCAGAACTGCTTTCCTATCCTGAGTTGTGAAGGACTGTTGTCTTGTTTATTCATGAGTCCTGAATAGGAATGTGTTGACCAGGGTTTTCCATGGCTCCTCCTCTTGCTGGGCATACACTATCATAAAATCTTATTACCTTTGTAAATTTAAGCAATTTTTATGGCTAACAGATTCTAACACGGAATCAGGATTTGCATTCTTTGGAAGTTTTTTCCCCCCATACAACCGTGAGTTATGAACATGTTATTCAATCAGTAAACATGTTTTCAGAGTATCTTGATCGTGGCTGCATAGTAATTCTTCTCATGGGTGTACCATAGTGTATTCAAATCATACCCTTTCCTTAGATACTTAGATTATTTTTTTTCTTGATCACATCATACTTTATTTTTATTTATTTATTTTTTAATTTACATCCAAGTTAACATATACTGCAACAATGATGTCAGGAGTAGATTCCTTAATACCCTTTACCCACTTAGCCCATCCCCCCTCCCACAACCCCTCCCTTAACCCTCTGTTCCCCTATTTAATTGTCTATTATGTTTTGTCCCCCTCCCTGTTTTTGGGTGAAGGGATACTTTGATTATTTCTGATGGTGGATTTTAAATAATGCTACAATGGACATATTGTGGCTATAGGCATTTCCTTAGGATAAATTCCTTGAATTTTTTTTTTGTCAAAAGCTAATACCATTTTAAAGACAAATTGCTCCCTAAAAAATTGTATGAATTTATATACTTAATAGAAGTACATAAAACAACCTTTCCTTTTTATTCACATGACGGTCAATGCTGGATAGTAACAGTGCATTAAAAGATGAACCATGTAAACGGTAAATACTGTGATTGCTTCAATTGTAATTACTTACTAAGTGGTAAACCTAACATTATTTTTTACATTATTGGCCATCTTTGCTTTTTTTTTTAAATTACCTATTCCTATCTTACAATATTTCTTATACAAAGGTAATTTTTGCCATTTTGTTGGTGAGAACATTCATGTATTAAAATAGTAATGCTTTGTCCTAATGCTAAATTTTTTCTCTTAGATTATAATTCGCATTTCATTTCAAAATGTTCATGGCATACAGGCTTCTTACAAATTAATAATGAAACCTGTCACTTTATATTTTGAGATGGTTTCTTGATTGTGATTCTGTAGTGCAAGCTAACTCTTGAGGGGGTAATATTTTAATTTATTTCACTTGGTTATAAATGCCATTTAAAGATAAAAATCAGATAGCTTCAGACATTTTCACGTAATACTGTACATCTTTGTGAGTTGAATGACGTACTTGACATAAACTAGGAGCTAAATATGAGAACCAATCCTTCTTAAATTTTGGGACAAAGGATTCTCTCAGAATTGCAAATAGGTTACTAAACTCTCAAGAGTCCAGCATTGTGTTGTTTTCGAAATGGTATCGATGCTGTATTCCTTTGTAATGTGTGTAATCTGATGGATAAAAGTATATATTCAGAGGGCAAATTACTTAGATAAGGTAAGTGATGGGAAGTAGGCAAATGACTAAACTAAATCACATGGAGTCAGGCTATCAAGGAAATCTGTATATGCCCTTGATGTCGGAAAAGCCTTTTACAGTAGATCTGATAAAAGTTATTTTTTACTTGTTTTTCCTTTCACCCATTATTTCCTCTGGGAATAGCTTGGATGATGCAAGAGCCTTATTGCAGACAGGATGGCTCTGCTTACTGTAATGTTGAATTTCTCTGAAGTTTTAAAAACACAGCTTCAAAAAATTCTCAAGGAAACATTTGTTGTGGGAGCTCCAGTGGAAGAATTAATCACGACGTTGTTGACAATTATTTCAAATACATTTGTATATGTTTTCCTTAGAGTTCTACATCACTCTGATGAATTTATATTTGTAACCCTGGTAAATAGGAATGCTCTAGAGTGTGCATATTGCATCTTCCAAGGTACAAAATGAATGAAAAAATCTTTTGTAGAGGAAAAGAGTAAAAATACATGCATGCACGCAGACACACACACACACACATTGATGGGTACACTATCTTCAGTTTTATATGTTCGTTCCAAGTATTGCCTTTTCACTACCTAAATTGCAAAGAAAAGTATGCAGTACTTTGCTGTGCCATAATTTTATGAGTTGATTATAAACTAGAGCTTTCTATTTGCTCCTCACTTTAAAATTCCAGTCTTGTGTTTCCATCTGAACTACAGATACTGATATTTCATTATATAATCCGCATAAACTAGCATATTTCCAAAAGGTGTATGTATCAGGTGCCATACAATTCTCTTCCTGGAACAACCCACTTAACCAAATGTAGTTGGTGACAGATAAGACACATTTTGCTCTTAGTTTTCTTGTTGTGCGTTTACCTGAAAATAGACTTTGAAAGCATCTTGGGAGAGTCTATTTGGGGAGCCAAGCTACTCCTATTCCCTTCATTAAATAATGTGCATCCTTTATGTGAGATGTTCCTTTCTTTCCGTTTAGTGTGTAGGTGACAACCTGTAAAATGAGCCAACTGGATATGAGTGGTCAGGGGGATGACAAATGTGGAGGTGGATTTCCCTTGCATCAATATCTGTATATGTCCTAATGATAAAGTTCTTGGTTTGGTATTTTCACAATTCTAAGAAGGAACTTGCATTCAAAGAGGTTAATTGGCCCAAGTATACGCCACTAGTAAGGTAGAGTGCTATTTTAAAGCAATGTCTTTCTGACTCTGAATCCCACGTATGTTTCCACAAAACCATATTGGTAGGTCACTGATGCTTGAAAGGATGAGCCAGCCTCTTCATGAAGGAAGACCCGTTGAACTGGGGCTTACAGGATGAAGATTTCTGGGCCTGAGTGTGAATGAGGAAAGGGCACTTCTGGTGAAGGACATAGTGACTATATGGCATATTTAAAGATCCACACAACACTTGCATTCTCTTGGTGAAATCTGCATCTTTAGTTCATCCAGAGCATGGTTTTTGAACCTCTGCACTATTGACATTTGGGAATGGATAATCATTTGTTGTGGGGGCCTGTCCTGTCCATTGGAGGATGTTTAGCAATACCTATGGCCTCTATCCACTGTATGCCAGTAGCATTGCCACCCCTAATCGTGACAACCAAAAATGCCCTCAGACACTTCTCAATGTTCCCTGGGAACCAAAATTCCCCAAATTGGAAACCACTCATTTAATGTGTAGAATATGATGGGGGGCAGAGATAGAGTTGAGAAGGTAGAAACGGGTCATTAGGGCCACCTGAATAAGAAGTAGAATGCAAGTGGAAATGGCTAAACAAGAGAGTTACATGATTGGATTTCCATTCTGCAGTGCTGAGTAGCAGTTAGGAAACAATGGAACAGTTTAAGAATGAATTAATGAGGGCCTAAACTAAAATAGTAGCTGTAGAAAGGGAATGAATGGGTGAAATCTGAGAGAAGTCTTAACTAACTGTTCAGAGTTGGGGATTGCCATTAGGGATTGAAAAAAGAAGTTGCTTTGGCAAAAGAACTAAGGAATCTCATTTTGAGAATGTAAATTTAGAGCAGCTGGTATTGTAATAAGGAAAAAAAACCTGGTAAATATTCCTAGATATTTGGAAAGAAGTCCATAAATAATCAACGTTTATGTGGTAGTGGATCCTGTGGGAAAAGGTGAGCTCATGTACAGTGAGGGGGAGAAAGGAAGGATCACAGGTACTGGTGATACAGGAAACACCAGTGCCAACTGTTGATGAATATTCCTTTATGATAGGTACTCGATTTTTGGTCTTTGGTGGCATGTAGGTCTTTAGTACTTTAATAAGAACTCTTTTAATGGAGTGCAAAAGACAGAATCTAGTTGGCTTTCGGCTACTCAGAAGCCCAGGGAATCTAAAGCATGAAGGGAGTGAAGCGGTTCAGCCTCTGAGCTCACAACAACACCTGACTATGGGAAACTCAAGCTGTTCCTGTTACTTTGGCTGTGAGATATAAATGGACTGCTACAAACAGGCATGACATATTAGGGTCTAGAGGTAATTCATCCACCACACTTTGTGTTAATAGGACCCATGGAAGGACATTTTGTCCAGGTTTGCTCACATCACCTTCAAAAGGACTCGTAGTCACTTGTTAAAAGTGATCAAAGGTGCAGAAAATAACTCCTATGGAGGAAGGCTAAGTTTTGCAGGTATTTTTAGCCTAGAAATGAGGAACCTGTAGCGTGACTTAATTACTGTTTTCAAAAATACGAGCTTTGTAGGAAAAAGGTGCATGTCAGACACTTCCACGCTTACATAAGAGCAATGGGCTTAAATAAAATTAAATCTGTTCTGGAAATGGCTATCAAAGGAAATTCTCAAATGTGTATTTTTCAGAAGATAGTGCCTATTATGTATTCCATTAAAGAAATTTACCAAGTAAAATACATTTCCTTGATTTATTAATATTAACTTTCAGAATTCTGATTTACATGCATTAACATCCAAGAATCAGGTGCAGTGCTCTGATTTATATATCATGCATATAAAAGTTCTTATTAATGAATCCTAAATTTTAAAGTTGTGATTTAGTATGTTAGTTGATAAATCTTACCTTTTAAACTTCCAATTCAGTGCTGTGATTTATGGGTGCCAAGTTTTATGATGTTTATGAATCATAATGTTAAAGTTTTGATTTAATATGATAGTTACTGTAAGAAGCATTAGTACAATAAAATGTGCAATTCTTAAGGGACCAAGATAAAATTGATCAATATTCTTCTCTGCAGCATGGTGTACATAGGCTCAGTTACAGAGCCATCCTCGGTGTGTTTTGAAAAGAATGCTAAGATAAGGCTAGGTGAGAATACAATAGAGTTTTAATAAACCATTTTAAGGAACTGTATTCCTTTTTTATTAGACCCTTCATGGTAAAAGTGAGTAGACTGAAGCTGTTGTAGCTCTTAAAATTTATTAAGTAGGCAACAAAAGATATTCTCAACTGCTAAAACTGACTTACGTCGTCTTAATATAGATGGTCAAGGGGCTCCTGGGTGGCTCAGTCGGTGAAGCATCCGACTTTGGCTCAGGTCATGATCTTGTGGTCCGTGAGTTCGAGCCCCGCATCGGGCTCTGTGCTGACTGCTCAGAACCTGGAGCCTGTTTCAGATTCTGTGTCTCCCTCTCTCTCTGACCCTCCCCAGTTCATGTTCTGTCTCTCTGTCTCAAAAATAAATGTTAAAAAAAAGTGTTTAAAAAAAGATAGATGGTCAAGTGATCTTAGTACACAGACCCACATCTTTGGTTAATGTGGCTTATTGCAGCCTTGAAAATGATTGTCTGATCTCATTCAGCTTTCAGTTGAAGCATTTAGTCACAAAATGGATGTGAATGCCACGTCACAGCCTCCTAACCTGCTTCACCTTCTCAATTCTTCTCCCTCATCCTCCCCATTCTCCACACCTTCCCTGTTTAGTATGGTCGCCATTAACCATATCTGGCTATTGAGGGCTTTGCAATGTGTCAGGCTGGTCAGAAGGGAGATGTACGGTAGGTAGAAAATACATACCAGATTATGGAGAGGAAGAAAATGTAAAATACAGCAACAATTGTTATGAGTTACAACATTTGAGATAAATCAGAATGAATAAAATATATTAAAATAAACTTCACCTGTTTTTACCTTACTAATGTGGCTACTAAAATATTTAAAATGTAGTGTGAGCCTACATGGCTCACACTGTAGTTCTGTCAAAAGGCATGCCTCTGGTCCTTTAACTGTTTCTCAGGATGGAGGAATCTAAAAGCTACAATTCCTTCCGTACAGCTCAGTCATGTTACTAATAGCATATTTAAAAGAAGGGGTGGTCAACCCAGGTTATGATTTTTTCGTGTCCTTCAAAATGCCCACCTGGATTCTCATTAAAGTAAAATCTCTAAGTGGAGACCAACGTTTTTGCTGGTTAGTGTGTTTTGTTTTTCCTTCCTGGACGTCTTGTAATTTCACCTAACAATATTTATAAATTATCATTTATTGTCTACTTTGAATTGAATGCTATATGAAATGCTTTATATATCCTTTCATTGGATCCTAGGAATACTCTGAATACATTGCTTCTATTAACATGGACTCAGAGGCACAGATAAGTAATATGATAAAGATCACACATAGGCAGAGTTCACAGTCAAACTTAGAATCTGTTTTCTACAGCCCATACGTTAAACAGCCGTTGGAAACAGACATTTGGATTCTGCAGCTGTGAGCCATGAGCCAACTTGTTTATCAAAAAGGGATATGTAAAGTGGAAATGTCAGGATCTCAGCCCAAACCCCTTTATGCTTCATGTTCTTGCCTTTCTCTTGGACTAGAAATATGTGAGGAAGATCGTCCGAGGCAGTCTGAGCAAGGGGTAGGTTTGTCAGGCCAGCTATCTGGTCATGCAGAACTTCAAAATGGTGGGGTTCCAAATAAATTTAGAAGGACACAAAGTCGGCATTCTGAAGGTAGGACAGAGCGTTTGTGTTACTGTTTTTCTAACAGAAACGGCCTATGTGGCCTTGTGGGGCTTCTGCCTTAATTAGAAGAAACCACTCAGGTGATGGTAGCTTATCTAATCCTGCTGCACATGTTTGAGAAAAGGAGAACAGGAGGTTGGCGGCTTCACAATTTTAATTTGGTGGCATTCCATGTATCTTTTAAAAGCATAGTTATTCTGCTTTGCTTTACTACAAATCCAAGAGCAAACTCTAACTTTGCTTTGCATGTTTTGTTCTCAAGAGACAAATATCTAGAGTTCAGAGAAATTCACTGAAATATTTAATAATAACATACTTGGAATTGGAAGATGAATGGAATTTTGAAGTTACATCTGAGCCAGGAAATCTCTTTCAAACTCACTGAAGGAAAAAAGTAGTGCCTAACATGGAGTGGCTGTAACAACATCAAACAAAAAAACAATAAAACCTCCACAAAACACAACAAAAAACCAACTCTACCCAAACCCAACGAAACTAATAAGTGAAAGCTTCAATTATTAAAAACTAAAAGCTGCATGATGACAAAAAGTAAAATTTAATAACGTCATCTTGTTTAAGTAAAAATCTTTTAAAATTCAAACAAAATAGAAATCATGCACAGTATTGTTTCTTTCCTACAGATGGAAAACACAGAATGAAGTGCTAGATGGAATCCTCTGCATTAAAACACAAAATATACATTGTCAGAAAACTTGGCTCTACAGATACTTTAGGGTCTTAGTTAAATTCCTTGAGGCAATTATTAAATAAAAGTGTAATTGTCTTGTGCAACTATTCTTTTTGTACTAAGCTAGTTCAAGAGCACCATATAATGATGAGTTTAAGTGTTTTTTTTTTTTAAATACACTGTCAAGGATCATTCTAGGACCAATAATTTCACCATCCATGAAAGCTTTAATTAAAGCAGGAAAAAATAAAAATGGCACTTAACAGCATACTAAACTTCAGCTCTGTGCACACATCCTGTCAACTGACATACTTTTTTTTTTTAATTTTTTTTTTCAACGTTTATTTATTTTTGGGACAGAGAGAGATAGAGCATGAATGGGGGAGGGGCAGAGAGAGAGGGAGACAGAGAATCCGAAACAGGCTCCAGGCTCTGAGCCATCAGCCCAGAGCCTGACGCGGGGCTCGAACTCACGGACCGTGAGATCGTGACCTGGCTGAAGTCGGACGCTTAACCAACTGCGCCACCCAGGCGCCCCCTGACATACTTTTGAGGAAGATGCCTGGCACAAGAATATCACCTTTTGAGGGAATGTCCATGTTAATTTTAGCTTTCAGAGAGCATGATAAAGGGTGAACACATGTATTTTTAAAAATATTTATTTTGGGAGAGTTCATGCATGTGTGCATGCAAGCAGGGGAAGGCAGAGAGAGGGGGAGAGAGAGAATTCAAGCAGGCTCTGCAACATCAGCCTAGAGTCCGCAGCAAGGCTCTGTCTTGCAAACTGGGGGATCATGACCTGACCCAGAATCAAGAGTTAGACACCAAACAGGCTGAGCCACCTAGGAGCCCCAGAGCATGTGTTAATTTTTATTTAAAATTCAACTTTAAAAATATATTTAGTTTTGGGACGCCTGGATGGCTCAGTTGATTAAGCGACCGACTTTAGAAGCTCAGGTCATGATCTTGCAGTTTGTGAGTTTCAGCCCTGCGTCGGGCTCTGTGCTGACAGCTCAGAACCTGGAGCCTGCTTCGGATTCTGTGTCTCCCTCTCTCTCTGACCCTCCCCTGCTCATGCTCTGCGTCTCTCTGTCTCTCAATAATAAATAAATGTTAAAAAATTAAAAAATATATATTCAGTTTATTCCTTAGAGTATATTATGTATCTTTGATACATGCTGAATAAACTAATAAATTGAGAGCTGATAATCAAGATACCAAAATGAGGCTAGATTTTAACGATTTACACATAGGCTGATCACTTGGACGTTGACCATTTCAAAATCTTACCAAAGTTCAGGCAGCTTCTCCAGCCTTCTCATTTTCCTTTACTTAAAAGTGTCCTGGGCCCCTGGGTGCCTTAGTCCGTTAAGCAACCAACTTCGACTCAGATTATGATCTCACAGCTCCTGAGTTCGAGCCCCATTTCAGGCTCCGTGCTGACAGCTCAGAGCCAGGAGCCTACTTCCAATTCTGTGTCTCCTCTATCTCTCCCCCTCCCCAGCTTATGCTTAGTCCATCTGTCTGTCTGTCTCTGGCTCAAAAATAAAAACTTAAAAAAAAAAATTTTTAAAGTGTCTTTTCAAATCTGCCACTTCTCTGTCGTTCCTTGTCCTTGCGTGAAAATTGAGTAGGATATTAAGTTTCTGGAAGGTCTTGGGCAGAAAATATGTAATAGATTACAGTATTGTTGAGACAATCTTCATTCCTCTCCCTCACCCCATCATAAAAGGAATATCCCTCCCATCCCATTAATGATGGGCATACCATGTCATTACTTTGAACAGTGGAATGGGAGGTGGAGTGACAGTGTGCCAGTTTTAAGTTACAGCAGTCGTGAAAGGAAGCCTTAAGAGGTCTCTGAGTTTCTGTAAGCCCTATTAAACTCCCACCTCTTCATGAGAACACTCCCTGGAGAAGTTTGTTCACCCTGGGTCCCAGAATGAGAAGTAATTTGAACTTCGACCTGGAACTGGGTCATCGCAGCTAACCTATGGATCCATGGTCAGGAAATGTTTTTTGTGAAAAACTGAGATTTTGGAGTTGAATATTCTACAGAACTGTAATTGATGCTTTTACAGAATATAAGGAGAGTAAGGGATGTCAGTCTAAGAACGATCCTGGAATTATCACAGTTGAACCGGCAATTGCATAAGATGGTTAGAGTTCAGACTTGGACTTGTTGCCTAAGTGATGTTTCCTCGCAAGGTTAGAAAAGCAAAAGTAGTTATTATGTGGTAAAAGATAGGAAAATGGCCTTCTTATGTCCTGTTCCTGTGATTTTGTTCAAGTATTTAAATATTTACATACCTTGATAAAACTGTCTATGATTTATCTAGTCTCAAAGCCCGTAAAAGCAAATCACAGGGGAAGCAAAATCTTCAGAGAGGGCTCTGGTAGCTTCCCTAATATAATGGTGGATGTAGCGATGGAGTCTGTGAGTATCTTTCTGGTTGTGAAAACAAGTCCGTGCTGGAGACAGAGCAGTGCCTGTAACTCATAGACAATGTATCTGCTCTTGACTCACAACCCTCATGTTCTTCACAGAGCATTGTGCATGTTGGGTCATGTAAAAATATATTTGGACAAGTAACTCCCATGATATTACATGCCCTTGAATTTTAACTGAGGGTATTTGTTAAGTTTTAAGGAAGCCATTATAATTTAGATTCAATTTCACAGGCCCAAGAAGTTACATGCTGGGGAGTTCTCTTGCTTCAGCAACAATCATGATTAAAAACCTGAAGTCAGGCTGTTTCTCTCTGCTTGAGTTTCCTTGTATGTAATTACTTACTTGGGACCATATTAACCAGCCTGGTCAGGATTAATTAAGGAATTTTGGTTAGGGGTTTTGAAAATATGAAGCAATATAAAAATGTATTGTGAAGTCCTAATATTACAAAGTAGATGGATTTTTTCTTCTAAAAATTGCCATTACAAAATATTTAAAACAAATTTTGATTCGCTCTCCAGAAATGAATGACTACTCTTATAAGTTGAGGTCAAACCCCCAAAGAGAACCCGAGCAAAATGTTTGATACTCTTGGAAATGCTTGCAATTGAGTGACGTGTGCTAAAATTTACACATTTGCTCGAACCAAATCGCATCATGTGGTGTATTTGTCATTTTATTATTTGAAATTACACAGTCCACAGCTTTGCCACAAACTGTTCTTAGCATCAGTGATACAGAGTGAGTTGAATTCGGTCTGTCTTGGTTGACTGTAACTCCGGCTAGCATCACTGGTAGAAGATGATTCATCAGCAGGATGCAAGAAGAGCTTAGAGGGAAACCAAGGAGCCCAGTGGACCTCTGCAGAAAGAGCTTGAGGAGGTAATGAATATGAGTAATTCAAATAGCATACCTCAACTGACTCTTGCCTTCTTCCTTTCTTGAAATTACCAGGGGAAAAATAGCTGATCGGCCTAGTTTTGGTCCTGATTCCACCCAAAGATCATTCAGGTATAACTGAAGATCTGGGGTCACAAAATACAAGTGAATTTCCCAGAAAGCAGGCAAGTTTTAGACAATGGGAAGTCCTTGGAAGCAGGACCAGGCAATTAGCACAGGAGGTACCAATTTCAAATGCTTCCATGCAAGTTCTATTTTGATTGGAGGCTGTTTCTTGTTTGAAGTTAAATAAAAATGTAATAGGTCAGTAATGTCAGAAACAAATTTTAAATATAATTAATTGCTTGGAATAGTAAAATATGCTTTTGAATGTGAATAAGGGGCATAATTGTTTTCTCCCTCCTTCGTTCCTTTCCTTTCCCTTCCTCCTTATATTCCTTAACATTGTCCTTTTTCTATTTTAAACATAGGGCCTGGAGATGGATAGACTTCTACACATGTGCGACATAGACACACAACAGTTTTCCAAGCTCTTTTGTACTTCCATATATATATATACATATACATATATATATGCGTGTGTATATATATGTACATATATATACATATATACATATACATATATATATATTAATTTTTGTTTAATTTTGAGAGAGACGGAGATAGTGTGCAAGTGGGTTAGGGGCAGAGAGAGAGAGAGAGAGAGAGAGAGAGAGAGAGAGACAAAGAATCCGAAGCAGGCTCCAGGCTCTGAGGTGTCAGCACAGAGCCCGACGCAGGGCTTGAACTCACGAGCTGTGAGATCATGACCTGAGCCAAAGTCAGATACTCAACCGACTGAGCCACCCAAGTGCCCCACGTACTTCCCTTTTTATAATATCAACACAATTTCAGCTCTTAATAATGAGTCAGTATCTGCACACAGGTCATTGTCCTCACCCCCACTATTCTGTTTAGCCTGAAACCTGCTCTTTCCCAAATAGTCACATTGCTGGAATCTCAGTGTGCATTGTTTATTCCAAATGCCTCCATTACTATACTATTTTAAAATTTGTAAAGCTTTGGAGAGATGATTTACTTGGCATGTATCTTCTTTTTAAGCTATCATGGGAAGTTTGGACAAATGCCTTATGCTCTCCATGAATATATTTCTAGCAAGCTGATTCATCCAAATCCTTTCCATTGACCTTAGTGGTCCATCCATGATAGTTGGGGCAATAAATGTTTGTTGCTGTTAGTGATGCTGGTTTAGTATTTCTTTATCTGAACAGCATTATAAAAGATCAAATACAACTTTTATTCTTTCCTACAGTTTTAGTCAAGGATACAGTTGGTTAGGAAGAATATGAAGTAAGTTGTGGAAGGAAACACTTCCAAAAAGTGGATCACTTTTTATTCTCTTGACAGTGTTGTGGAGAGGTGATGCACTGTATATACCTATCCAAGTCCTTCTCAGTTTTGTAGAAATTTATAAAAATAATGATCGACCCTTACCCTAGTTTTTATATGAAAATTTTTATTGAATTATAATTGACCTAGAATATTATTTCAGATATACAACATATTGATGGGATATTTTTATAGATTAAGTGTTCACCTTAATAGATCTAGATGTTGGCTATGCAGAATTATTACAATATTATTGACAATGTTCCCTGTATTGAATATAACATCCCATGACTTGAATATTTTATAACCGGAGGTTTGTACTTCTGAATCCTTCTTACCTATTGAGCCTGATCTCCCTACCTCCCTCCTTTCTGGCAACTAGCAGTTTTCTGTCTATAAGTCTGATTCTGTATGTTCATTCATTTGTTTTTTTGGATTCCACATGTAAGTGAAATCATACAGTGTTTGTCCTTCTCAGTTTGACTTCTTTCATTTATCCTAATACCCTTTAGGTCTACTCATGTTGTCATAAATAGCAAGATTCCATTCTTCTAGTTGTGTAATATTCCATTATATGTATATGGACCGTATCTTCTTGAACCATTCATCTGTTGATGGATGCTTGAATTGTTTCCATATCTTGGCTGTCATACATAATGTTGCAATTACATACAGGTATGTATATCTTTTTGAATTAGTGTTTTGGGGAGTTTTTTTGGTAAATATGCAGAAATGAAATTGATGATGCAGTTCTAGCTTTCAATTTTTTGAAGAACATCCATATTGTTTTCTGTAGGAACTGTACCAATTTACATCCCTCCCAACAAAGCACAAGGGTTACTTGGCATCATATGTATAGTTGAATTTGGTTTGCTAATACTTTGTCAAGAAATGTTCCATTTATCTTCCTCAAGGATATTGGTCTGGTGTGTGTGTGTGTGTGTGTGTGTGTGTGTGTGTGTGTGATGTCTTTGTCTGGTTATAGTATCAGAGTAATGCTGGCACCATAGAATGAATTTGGAAGCATTTCTTCCTCTTGTATTTTTTTTTTTGAATAGGAGAAGGACAGGTTTTAACTCTTCTTTAAATGTTTGGTAGAAATCACCTTTGAAGCTGACTGGTCCTGTACTCTTGTTTGGGAGGTTTGGTTACAGATTCCATTTCTTTACTAGTATTCATGTGTTCAGATTTTCTATTTATTCATGATTTCTTGGAAGATGGTATGTTTCTAGGAATTGATCTATTCTAGATTGTCTAATTTGTTGGCAAATAATTGGTTATAGTATTAACTTGAGTATTTTTGTGGTACTGATTGTAATTTTTCCTCTTTGATATGATTTTATTTATTGGGCTCTTGCTATTTTTTTTCTTGGTGAGGCTGGCTAAGAGATTGTCTGTTTTATTTCTTTACAAAGAACCAGTGAACCAGCTCTTCATTCCACTGATCTTTTCTATTATTTTTTAGTCTCTATTTCATTTATTTCTTCTGTGATCTTTAAGTTTCCTTCCTTCTATTAACATTGGACTTTGTTCTTTGTTTTCTAGTTCCTTTAGATGTTGAGTTAGGTTGTTTTATTTGATATTTCTCTTGTTTGTTGAGATGGGCCTGTACTGCTATGAACTTTTCTTACAACTGCATTTGCTCTCTTCCCCAAAGTTTGTACCATCGTGCTTCCATTTTCATTTGTCTCAAGTGCTTTTGATTTCCTTTTTGATTTCTTTATTGATTAATTGGTTGTTAAGTGGCATGTTGTTTAGTTTCCACATGCTTTTGTTTTTTCCAGTCTTCTTGTAATTAGTTTCTAGCTTCACACCATTGTGATCATAAAAGATGCTTAATGTGATTTTATTCTTCTTAAATTTATTGAGGCTTGTCTTGTGGCCTAACATGTGATATATCTGGAGAATGTTTCACGTGCACTTTAATAGAATGTGTATTCCACTGTTTTTGGATGGAATACTCTGTAAATGTCTTTTCAGTCCATGCAGTCCAGTGTGTCATTCATAGGTGATGGACACCTCATCCACAGAAGCACTTGTGGCAACGCAGACAATGTCATTGTCAGGCTTCTACAGGAAATATGACTCAAGTACTCAGCCTCATGTTCAGCTACTCACTCTGGCAGACATGTATGCGTAAAAGGAAGTGAAAGACACTATCCCTGTGTGGTAGTTACTTCCACTTTTCTAAAGGCCATTAGAGCATTGGACAAATATAGGGCACCCAAGCTAAGACTTGATAAGGCAGGAGGCAAAGTTTTGCCTGAAAGAGTTGGCAAGAGGGGAATCTTGATCCCAAGAAGGTTCAGGGAATCTCACCGAATGGTATCTACATAGGAAGTGCTGAAAATTAACTGTATGACAAAGTAATAATCTATGTTACATTGCTGTCAGTCACACTTGAGCAAAATAAAAACAAAATATGAACTTTATTCTTCTTTGTCTAATACTATAACATTTGAATATATAAACACAAGAGTTTTGTAAAATCTATCTTTAATTTGGAGGATGAACAAGGAGAAAAAGGAGACTGGGGCAATTTTTAGCCTTAAAATGAACCATGTAATTTTAACGTGGAAAGGAATCAATCAGAAATCCAAAATGATTATCCTCAAAGTAATTGACAAAACCGCAGTCAGAGTGAAATTTTAACATGTCTCTTTGAGCCTTTACAGATCAGTAGACATGCTGATCAGATTTAAAAATACAATAGACAGTAAACAACAGACTCCATACGGCAAAAGTTCATATAATGAATTTAAAAGATTGACCTGAGACATTTTCTCAGAAGTCAGAGGAAAAAGTTAACGAAATGAAGGTGATGAGTAAAAAGATAAGAGACCTGGAGGACAGATACAGGAAATTCAATATATATAATAAGAATTCCATAAAGAGAGAACAAAGAAAACCAAAGGTAAGCAAAAAAAAAAAATTAAAAAGTTCCACAAACATAAAGAACTGAACTTGAAATAGAAAAGGTCTTCGGAGAATAGGAAAAAGTAAACTATAGTAGCTACAGTTTCTTTAGCCCTTACTTAACATAATGGAACTGTATTTTTTAAGCCACTAAATTTGTGGTGATTTGTTAGAGCTGTAATGGAAAACTAATACAGAAATAGAGGATAAACTGAAGAAAATGACAGTCATGGCAAAATATTTAAAGCACGGCACTAAGTTTTGAAAGACCAAGTTATAAGGAAATACAGGAAATAACATAATAAATCGTTTATATAACAGGATATTAAATTGAACTATTTAATCTCTGTGCCATTTATGTTCAGGGTGAGTCACAAAATGACCATACAGAGTTAAGAAAGAAGAAACTTAAAAATAATGAGTTATATTACTTGGAATTTCTCATCCACATGTAGTAAACAAGAAATATATGGAGTACCGAGAGGATTATTTTTTTTAAAAAAAAGATGTAATTGTTATGCTTTTTAAGTGATGTGCATTATTAGAGGAACAGATAAGGGAAACCTAAGGGGGAGAGAATTTCTGAATTTACAGAGCTTTAGGGGCAAGCAAGAAAACCTCTGCACAAATAAGGTTTAGGACAATGGGAAGGATATTGAATTGACAACTGTGGAGAAGCCCTCACAAGCTTCAAGGGAATTATTAGTAGGTAATCTCCTTAGAGGACAACTACGAAAAAATACCTTTTAGATAGAGTGAGTACTTCACACAGCCATAGAAAGCTAGTGACATATGAAGACCAGTCAAGTGAACCCTTTCTGGACCCCTAATCACTCTGTTCCCTCCTTCCTTATTACCAGAGGAGCCAGAGACAGCGTAGATATGGGGAGGGATAGCAAAAATGCCTGGAGGAATTTGGTATAAAAGAAGTGAAAACAGTGTTTTGATAACTGGGTAATTTTATAAGGGAAGAAATAACTCTCTGTCATACTGTACACCATTTTACAAAAGAAGAAAGACTTAGTTGTACAAAATATAACGAAACACAAAACGGGCAGACCTTTGAAAGAATTCTTATACAATCAGGAACCTCCTACTTTGGCCACAATGTAGAAGCCACCTATGAAAGTCTGGTAATTCAAGGACATATCATTTAAAAATCTCTGCAGCAAAAAATACCATAAGCAAAGTTAAAAGACAAAAGACTCATACGCCAAGTGAAAAGATATTTTCCCTAATAAGTGAATACCAACCATCCCCCCAAAATGGTTAATGGACAAAAACAGGGAATGCAAATAAATCTTAAATATATAGAGTGATTCTGTTTCACTCCTAAAAGTAGATGTAAATTAAAACATACTGAGATATTTTTCACCAATTGGCTTTGAACACAGCCCTGGCAAGGCTACAGGGTAATATGCACTTAGTTTGAATTGGAATTAAATTTTCTACAGGCGTCTGGCAATAACTAAGAATTATACCCTCTGGTCCAGCAGTTTCACTCTTGGGGATTTATCCTGTAGGAATATTCACTATGTAAAAAGGCTTTATTCATCCATTGTTTAAAAAAATACTAAAATCAAAAACGAAAAAGATGAATATGTCTGTCAGTAACATAATAAGTTTATCGTGGTAAATACATCAATAAAATGAAGCTGATTAAAAGAATACAAAAGCTCTTTATAAGTTGTTAGAGAAAGATACCCAAAAATATTAAGTGAAACAAAAGTGGTGCGTGGAAGTTATTTTAGTAGAACAGGAAGAGGTTAATACATCTTCATATTTGCTCGCATTTGCTTTTGAATGTTTGAAAGGATACACAAGGATTACTAATAGTGACTACTCAGGTAGGAGGAAGTGGGTTGTTACCCAGATGGGAAGGAGGGAGATTTTTCACCCTACGACTTGTTCTATAGATTACCTTTAATTTTTGACTCATGTAAAAAATTATGATTTACAAAAATGTTAAAAATAGAATAAAATATACATTACTAAGAATAGTAAAATTTTTATAAAGAGCAGAGGATGAAATGATACAGTTAAAAATAAATTGGAAAATGCTAAATTAATAGAATTTAGAACTTGAACAATGAATTCAATAAAACTTGGCCAATGCTGACCTAGAAGAAAGAACTAAAGATGAAACATGAGATAACCAGAGTGAAAGATACATAGCTACATGAACAAAGGAGTTTGTAAATAAAAAAGGAATTGCATGGCAAATAATCCCTATACTTTTTCCTGGCAAAAATCTTATCAGTTTTATTCCCACATTCAATAAACATCTATAGGTTTTCATACCATTGTGGCTCCCCTTACAAACATTATGACAGCATCCTCACTAGAAACTTCTATTCATAGAAGTTAACTGCCCTAGGAAATAGATTACAGGAAGCACAGGCTTTCTTCATGCGTTGTGAAATTGTCTCCGTTAAAGTGAATTTTTTTCTGAGCACACAGATAAACTGTGACATTGCCTTCTCCTTGTCTTCATAAAAGTCTTGAGTTTCATTTGGGAACTAGGTTTTTATGTTGTAATTACAAAGTGGAGTAGTTAAGACCTGTATACTGTTAATTAATCCAAATTAACACAGTGCAAAATAAAGTTTACTGATACAGTCCTTGAAAATTAGTATATTTATTATTTTCCAGGCTTACCTAAAAAAGTTTGAAATATATATACCATAACTATAGAAACATAAATCTCTTTCAATTAAAAATATAATAGGGAAAATAATATGTTCTTTATATTAAGAATGGACAAAGAAGAAATAGTCATAATTTATATACACTAGAAATACTTGAACTTACACAAGTTAGGCTGTATGTATTTCTGAAGTGTCTGCTCGTTTGTGACAAGTGATTTGATGATGTTGAATAAACACACAGAATACATGAAAGAGATAAAATTCTGTCAGTAATTAGTTGGAGCTTTGCTGTTGGGCCTTATCTAATTGGTAATATGGAGTAACATTGTAGATTCTCTTTTATAAGCCAAAATTTCAAGATTTTCATGTGTTGTGGTTCTAAGGTTTAATGTCATTAGTCACCAATATTTTGCAATTTAAAAAATCCGCAAACACAGCAATGAGCAAGTGGAATTTGAAATAAAAACACAATATCCATTTGTATTACCACCCCAAAAGTGAAATATTTACATACAAATATAACACAGTATGTACAAGATCTATTTGAGGAAACTACCAAACTGATGGAAAAAAAAAAAAACAGCTAAAGAAAGAGCATGTACTCCATGTTTATGAATAAGAAGTCTCAATATTTTCACAAGTCTGTTCTTCCCAATTTAGTCAATGGAATTCCAATAAAAATCCCAAAAAGTTATTTTCTGAATATCAATAAAGTGTTTCTAAAGTTTATATGGAGAGGAGAAAGACTGAGAATAGTTAAAACAATGTTGAAAGAGAAGAGCAAAGTTGGAGGATTGACATTAATGGACTTAAAAACTTACTCTAAAGTTTCAGTAATTATCATGTGGTATTGGTAAAAGAATGAAAAAACACATCAGTGGTACAGGATAGATAGTTCAGAAATAGATTGACATAGAGTCACTAATCTTTGACAAAGGAGTAAAGACAATAAAATGGAACAAAGATCATCTTTTCAAAAAATGGTGCAGCAACAAATGGACATTTACATGGGAGAAAAATGAATTTAGGCACAGACCTTAGACCTTTCACAAAAAATTAAGTTAAGTCACAGACCTACCAAAATGCAAAATGGAAAACTATGAAACACGTAGATAGAGCATAAGAGACAACCCAAATGACCTTGGACATGGTAATGATCTTTTAGATGCAACACTAAAGACCCAATTCATGGCAAAAAGAGTATGTTGGAGTCTTGTAAAATTAAAAATTTCTGTTCTCTGAAAGACCACATCAAGATGATAAAAAGACAAGCTACAGACTGGGAGAAAAATATTTGCAAAAGTTGTCCCTGATAAAGGACTGTTACCTTAATTATACCAGGAACTTTTAAAACTCAACAATAAGAAAACGTGATTCAAAAATGTGCTAAAGACTTTGACAGACCCCTCACCAAATGTGATAAACAGATGGTAAATAAACATATGAAAGGATTCTCCACATGTTCTATCTTGAAGGCAGTGCAACCTAAAAAAATGAGGTACTCGTGCATTCCTGTTAGAATGCCCCAGATCTGGAACACTGACAATACCAAATGCTGTTGAGGATGTGGAGGAACAGGAATTCTTACGCATTGTTGATAGAAATGGAATATAGTACAACTACTTTGGAAGAGAGGGTAGCAGTTTCTTACAAAACTAAACCTCTTACTGTATGATCCAGCAGTAATTCTGTCTCGTATTTATCCAGAGGAATTGAAAACCTGTCCACACAAAAACCTGCGTGTGGATATTTATAGCAGCATTATTATTAATTGCTAAAACTTGGAAGCAATCAAGGTATACTTCAGTGGGCAAATGTATGAATAAACTGTTGTACTTCCAGACAGTGGAATATCATTCAGCACTGTAAAGAAATGAGTTATCAAGCCATGAAAAGACATGGAGGAATCTTCAAAGTGGAAGGAAGCAATCTGACATGGTAACATGTTTTTCAACTGTGACATTTTGGAAGAAAGCAAAACTCTGGAAACCAACAAAAAATGCATGGTTGCAGTGGGTGATAGGGTGGAGAGATGAATGGAACACATGAGATTTTGGGGGGGAATTGGAAATAGTCTGTATGATACAGTGATGAATATGTTAATATACATTTGTCCAAATCCTTATACTATAAAAAACCAAGAGTGTGCTCTAATGTAGCTTATAGACTATGGGTGATAATGATATGTAAATGTAGGTTAATCACTTATAACACATTTTTAATCTGGGAAATGTTGATAATGAGGCTAGATATGTCTCAGGGCGGGGAGTGCATCAAAAATTTCTATCTTACCCTTCAATTTTTCTGTGATACTAATAGTGCTTTATAAAAATCAAAGTCTTTAAAAAATCGTAAAATACATCAAAGTATAAGTGGAGGTAAGGTTTAGATACTCCTCTGAGTAATCTAGATATTATTCTTACTCAATTTTCACTGTTTATTCTGATTTAAATAGGTTTTGTTTTCCTTTGGAATGTTAGGACTGTAATTCTTATTTTCCATAGGCCGATCCAATTTTTCAACCTCATCTCCCGCTACATTTCACACAAATTTCTTCAGACAAAAACTCCTCCCTCCCCCAACCCCCAGATATATAATCTTATTCCAAAGTTTCTTTCCTTCCAAATACTTTATACCTAGAACACAATTTTCCACATTCATTTCTCAAAATATTACAATTCTGGCAGCACTGTCTAGTTCTGTGATGTGTTCTCAAGAGCTTAATAACGTGATTTTCTCATATATATTTTTTGACACATATACAAAGTTAAGTATGTGGCCCTAGTTTATTAATATTTTGTGTATTAGACTTGTCCCTGAAAATAATGGAAATTTACTGAGGGCAGTAGCCTTTGCAAACACAGTTTTGTTTTTCAATTTTTTTCTGTTTTGAGAGGGACAGAGTGTCAACGGGGAAGGACCGAGAGAGAGGGAGACACGGAATCTGAAGCAGGCTCCAGGCTCTGAGCCGTCAGCAGTGAGCCTGATGTGGGGCCTGAATCCAGGAACCCCAGGGTCATGACTTGAGCCGAAGTTGGATGCTTAACCTCCTGAGCCTCCCAGGTGCCCCACAAATACATTTCTCTACTCATCACAACCCTTAACATGCTAGTTCTCAAAGTGTGTTTGAAACCATGGCATCAGCATCACCTGATGTTGGGACTGAACTGTGTTTCCCAGAAATTCGCACCTTGAAGCCCTACTCCCCAATGTGACTGTATTTGGAGATAGAGTCTTGAGAGTGATTATCAAGGTAAAAAAAAAAACACATCATAAGGATGGGAACTAATGTGATAGAATTTATGTCCTTACAAGATGAAGAACAGACATGTGAGATCTCTTGCACACAGCAAGATGCCTGCTACCTATAAGCCCAAAGAAGAGGCATCAGAATGAAACCTACCCTGCTAGTACCTTGATTTTGACTTGGAAGTTTTCAGACCTGTGAGAAATAAATTGCTGCTGTTGAAGCCACCGGGTCAGTGGTATTTTGTTATGGCATCCCTACCAGACCAATAAAACTGAGAACTTGATAGAAATTCAAATTCTTGGGCTCCATCCCGGACCACAAGCTCTGGAGTTGAAGCTAAGGAGTCTGTGTTGTAACAAACCCTCCAGAGGATTCTGATGCAATCAGGAGTTTGAGAACTCCTGACCTGACATTAGTATATTTGTGTGTGTTGAGGGATTAGAGGAATACACTTGATACTTTGACTAAAAATATATATATTTCTCATAGAGGTTTTAATTTTTAAGACTTTGATATTAAATATTCATAAGCCAATTTTGCAAGGCAAGTGAATCACATTTTAACAACTACACCCTAGATACCTACTTTTGAACACTCTTGAATTTTACCATTACATCCTCATTCGGACCTCTAAAACTATCTCCTTCAAACTGGGTTTCGGTTTTGTCACTGCTCATTTGTCCCTCCCATTGTTATTCTTCCTTTCTTTTCTACATTTTTATAGTGTGGAAATGGCTGCAAGAGATTAGGATAATTCATTTCCCAAATAAATAGCTTCTGGCTTTAGTCTTCACATCCAATATTTAAAAAGCTTGAAGACTTTTTAGAGACTCCATGTAACTATGAAGAAAAGGTTTCACTGGAAATCAAAATGAGTTAGTGAGAAAATCTGCACCCTATTGATAGTGGCACTTTTGTTCTGAGGGCTTGGTAATATGAGAAATTGAAGAATGCCATTAGAGTTACTGACTTGAAACATATCCAGCATTACTTTGTTAAGGCATTCTGCACTGCAGAAAAAATATATTTTTAATAGACACTTTGCCATCTTCACTGCATAAATATGATTTTAAATGTTAAGGAAAAGACCCCATGTAAACATGTGCCATTATGCACACTTGAAAAGAAAGAATTTACCACTTGGCCTTCTTTAGCAATATCTTCTCTTAATTATAGAATACAAAAGTTGTATTTCAAAATTTGTCATTGTGTGAAAGGAACTCAAGTAAAATGCAGTCCTCCAAAACATTTAAAGATTTATAATTAAAGAGCTGTCTGCTGAACAATTGAGTTTATTCATGATGCAAGTCTTTCACCTTCACATGCCTTTTACTATGATAGATAGGGGAAAAAACCTAAGAATCAAGTATTTCTATGCAATTCAGATTCCAAAATATACTAAATACTTGGACCAACTCATACTTTGAAAGCATTTGAATAACTTGTTTAAAAAAAATTGACACAATGTTCATGAAGCCCAAAAGATTTCCAAAAGTAAAAGTTTTCTTTTCTGCTTTTAAAATCCTCTTGAAACAGTTTCTAGTGCATTGTGACCTCAATTCCAATTAAGATGAATTCACTAGATTTAAGTGGATTATGACTCCTTGTTGGCAGCCCCCCTACCTTCTTTTTCTTTGTCTCCCATAATAACCTGGGGCTTGAAAGATAGCTGTTTTAAGTTATGATTATGACTATGATTATTAAGTAGGCTTCACACCCAAAGTGGGGCTCACTACTGGGCTTGAATCGACGACCCTGAGATCAAGACCTGAGCTGAGATCGAGAGTCAGGGGCTTAACCAACTGAGCCCCCCAGCTACCGCTAAATATTACTGAATATGTTTGAATTAATAGAGATGCCAAAAAAGTGTAGAATCCCTTTAAGTTGATTGAGAAAAGCTTGTTTCCTAGATGTACATAAACTAGGATTAACTGAAGAAGTGTACATAATTAAGAAACAATGACTTGTAGAGGGGTTTCATTATCAAAAATCATGACATGGTTCTTTGAATTTTCAGAACAGTCAATCGTATACTCCTCACTACTGCTATCAGCGATGGATCAATTTCAAAGCTACCTACTGGTGTGTGTGCGTGCGTGCGTGTGTGTGCATGCATGCACACGCAAGCATGCATGCGTGTATATGCCTATACCTCAAGTAGGACATTGTGTTTAATTTAGAACAGATGACTCAGACTATTCATCACTAATAATTATTTTGTCTTATGAGCTGAAAGGTAGGAGTCAATTTGAATGATTCTGCTCATGAGTTTCTCATGGATTACAATGCATTTGATGCTATTTTCTGGATTTGACTTTTTTCTGACTGATAAATTTTTAAAAATGTGTTTGAGAGAAGACTGCCTTTTCTGACTTTGAATATGAACTCTTTCTTTTGTCTAGAAATATTTTCATTTCGTTCTTGTAAGTCTGTATTTCTGTCTCCTGTGAACTCATTTTGGCACACCATATTTTCTCACTCATGACTCTCATTTGAAGTTTTGGGTTGTTTTGTGGTAATTGAATTTAAAAATGTAAGGTTTCTGTAAACGATAGCTTTATTTTAAAAATGTTTTTGAATGTTTAAATGTAAAAAATTCCAACACGTCATCAAGATTTTACAATAATGTCTTTCTCTGTAAAACTAATCAGTTAAAAGTGGTCCCCAGGGTGGCTGTGTCAATACAGAGACATAATGGAATACAGAAACATCTTCAGATGATCTCTGCTATTCAAGTGTATTTTTCTGAAGAGATAAATGTTATGTAAAATTACAGCGGAGGATTGAGGGTGGGACAGAGACAAATGTAGTAGATTCACAATAGGCAGTTGGAAAATTGACAAAAACATGACCATCAAAATAATTGCAATCCACTAGTCTACTTTGGGGCTGAACTTTTACAAAATTTCCCTTATCTTTCTTTCCTTGCCAACCATCAAGACTCTCTGTGGAAGGAGGCATAAAGCCACAGGCCCTCCCTAAGCAACTTTTATAGGTAGCATTTTTCTCTTCACTCCCTCTAGCATTCTCCCACACCCCAAGATAACATAATATTTGGAAAAATAATTTCTTACTGGAAAAGTCAGCAAATTGTTTATCTGAAGTAAAGTAACATGATTATACTAGGAAAGATGCTGTTAGTAAGGAAGGTCTCCAGATCAAGAGAAAAAATAATCCTACAATTTTCATAATTTAGTATTTACTTACTGGATTTATGCCCCCCCAAAAAGGTGTATGTGGTAGGGGAGGAGGGGTGGAATCTGAGTTCAAACAAGCTTGAAGCCACCAGGATAAAGCAGATGAAAGAGATTCCATGACCACAGGGTTTGTCAGAGCTAAGTTACGTAGAGAAGAACCAAGAGAGGGGTAGGCCACTTCTAATAGGCCATGGAACATTCTGTCACGTGGGGGTTATGCTTTTTGTGTGCATTTCTTTTCCCTAGAGCATCTTTTCACATACAAATTAAAAGTATGACACCTCATGAAAGCTTGGTAGTACAAAACTGCAAAAATCACTTTTAAATGTTGTAGCGTATTACGGCTTACCTAAAAGAGCTTAAGCTTTGAAGTAAGACCTAGTTTTAAACTAGATTGTTTGAGATACAATCTCATGTAACTTTGGAAGAATTGTTTAGCCCCTTTGAGCTTTGTTTGTTTATGAGACAGGGTAATACAATCACCTTGTCTACAATACTTGTACCCCATTCTCTTGTTTTCCTTGGATTGTAGGAATATTAGATCTTTAAAAATCATGTCCCGTAAGTTTCATGTTCTTTTCCATATTTACATAATATTCTTCACTTTGTGGCCTTCTGAAATATCATTTGTCTTCTGTTCACTTATATTTTTTCTAGACGTTCTATTCCATGGTTAAAACCACCTATTTCTCAATTTTGATTATGGTATATTTCTGTTCAAAATTTGGTATTTGATGTATTTGTATATATATTTTAGCTTCTTAGAAAAATTCTCTACGTTGTCATTTATTTTATTGAATATATTAATTATTATCTTAAAATCTGTGTGCTAAAACCAGTATTTGTTTTATCTTTTCCATTTGTATATGATTTTTTTCTGTTTGTATTTGGTTATTTTTGTCTTCCTGAAATGAGCTATAATTTTCCATGAAATGCCTGCCACTAATAGAATTTAATTTTTTTCTGATATATAATTAGTTCAAAGAAGATCATTATGATTTCTTAATATATTGATATGACTCAAGGCTGTAGATTTTTTGTATTGAGATATAATTGACATGCAGCATTGTTTCAAGTGAACAACATATAGTGATTGGATACTTGTATACAGTGTGAAATGATCACCACAATGTGTAGTTACCAATCATTAACAGACAAAATTAACTTTTTTTCCTGTGATGAGAACTTTTAGGATTTACTCCCCTTGGACTTTGAAATATGCAATACAATATTACTGAATATAGTCACCATGCTGTACATCACTTCTGCATCAGTTATTTATTTAAAATTAGAAGTTTGTACATCTTCACCCCCTTCAACCATTTAACCCACCCGCCAAACTACTCTTTCACTTAGCTTGGCTCCCTCAAGGTCCATCTGTGTTCTTACAAATGGAAAGATTTCTTTTTTTTTAATATTTGAGTAGTATTCTATTGTACATCTTCATCTTAAAAAAAATTTAGTTGATGTATAGTTGACATGCAATATTAGTATGAGGTGTACAACATAGTGACTTGACATATATATATGTATATATACATGTATATAATGTGTATGCGTATGTATGTGTGTGTATATATACACAGACATGCATTGCAAAATGCTCACCATAAGTGTAGTTAACATCTGCCACCATGCAATATTATTACAATATTATTGGCTATATTCCCTAAGCTGTACTTTTAATCCCTGTGACTTATTTATTTAATAACTGAAAGTTTGTACTTCTTAATCCCCTTTATCCTTTAATCCCCATTTTTCCCATCCCCCCCAACACTCTCCGCTGGCAAATATCAATTCTTTGTATTTATGAGTTTGTTCCATTTTTTTCAATTCCACATGTGAGAT